>NC_069499.1:722974784-723154570 GCF_027579735.1 Bombina bombina
TGGAGTACTGGTTTGGGCTGGTATCATCAAAGATGAGCTTGTGGGGCCTTTTCGGGTTGAGGATGGAGTCAAGCTCAACTCCCAGTCCTACTGCCAGTTTCTGGAAGACACCTTCTTCAAGCAGTGGTACAGGAAGAAGTCTGCATCCTTCAAGAAAAACATGATTTTCATGCAGGACAATGCTCCATCACACGCGTCCAAGTACTCCACAGCGTGGCTGGCAAGAAAGGGTATAAAAGAAGAAAATCTAATGACATGGCCTCCTTGTTCACCTGATCTGAACCCCATTGAGAACCTGTGGTCCATCATCAAATGTGAGATTTACAAGGAGGGAAAACAGTACACCTCTCTGAACAGTGTCTGGGAGGCTGTGGTTGCTGCTGCACGCAATGTTGATGGTGAACAGATCAAAACACTGGCAGAATCCATGGATGGCAGGCTTTTGAGTGTCCTTGCAAAGAAAGGTGGCTATATTGGTCACTGATTTGTTTTTGTTTTGTTTTTGAATGTCAGAAATGTATATTTGTGAATGTTGAGATGTTATATTGGTTTCACTGGTAAAAATAAATAATTGAAATGGGTATATATTTGTTTTTTGTTAAGTTGCCTAATAATTATGCACAGTAATAGTCACCTGCACACACAGATATCCCCCCTAAAATAGCTAAAACTTAAAACAAACTAAAAACTACTTCCAAAAATATTCAGCTTTGATATTGAGTTTTTTGGGTTCATTGAGAACATGGTTGTTGTTCAATAATAAAATGAATCCTCAAAAATACAACTTGCCTAATAATTCTGCACTCCCTGTATATATATATATATATATATATATATATATATATATATATATATACGTTGATTGGAGTAGCCGTGTTAGTCCAGTGATTTAGATAACAAAATAACAAGAGTATTGCATTGAACAATTATACTTTTTATTGGACTAACTATACATTTATAAGTTGACAATCTTTCAGATGTATACCTTCCTTTTTTAAGTCTGAATCAATAATAAAAAAAGTATCATTGCTCAATGCAATACTCTTGTTATTTTGTTATCTAAATCACTGGACTAACACGGCTACTCAAATCAACGTATATATAAACCGAAGAAAGCGCACTCCACTGGGAATCTTTTTTCAAATCTTGTCACTTTATTGTGAAGGTTTTCGGACCAACAGGTCCGTCCTCAGACAAATAAGTGTTTAAACATAAACTTACCCTCCACCATTCTTATAATCTATGCAGCAATCTCCACTCTCTCCCAGGTAGACACGCCCATTCTCATGATGTCATCATCCCGGGCAACGTGGGGCCGGTCTCTTCTAAAAAATATATGATAAATAAAAGCAATCCATAAATGGCCGACTAGAGGATCAGAACTATATAGAACATAAGGACAAAGCCCCCTAATTATTGTATAAGCCGCACCAGTAGCGCTCATAAAATGCCTCAACAGTTGCCATAGCAACCGATTAAACAAATGAGGAGGTACATGATTGGCAAATCAGGACCCAATCAGAGATCAGGAGCGGCTTATACAACATTGTGGCAATGTAGTGTAAATCTAAAGACATAAAACAGCAAACAGTCTCAATCTAATGGCAAGCTACATCTTATAGAAATATCTATCACATATCATAAGTGCATATGACAGCTACTGCCGAAAAACACCAGATCCAATATGTTGCCATAGCAACTGAATATACAACAGCTAAACACAAAGGCTGTCACATCCGTGTATTCACACAGGGGGCTAATCGTCAGTAGTGGTCACAAGACTTAAAAAAGTATAGTCACAAAAACCCAGTCTGAAAACAAGAGAGATTATAGAACAAGCAAACATATACAAAATAAACTGAAATAAACAGACAGGCATGTCAAGCAAGCTTATGATGACGGCTATGTCGATAGACCAGCTCCGAAAAGGTTGTTATGAAAACCAAATATACAGAAGCTTGCCAAATTTCAGCTGATAAATCACTATTTTCTTCAGAAGGAAAATCGACAGTAGAGATCACAGTAACAGGTATTGCTAATATCTTAAAATCAAACTAGCATTTACACCAGTATAAATTAATACACAATAGTAGTTCATCAACAAACCAGTGTCTGTAAGTTGAAACATAACAAAAGTAGAAGCTAAAGCAACACACATAATAAACAGGGACCAAGCAGAGATAATATATGTTTGAGCTATCGCATGCTATTGCCAAATATCCCAAATGAACATTAGCCAAAAACAGCCTACCATGTTCCATAATACAGGGACCTCATTGTCCCAAGTAATGGCATTAGGAAGCAAGAGCAAAAAGAAACAAATATATAATGTCAGTATATGGCTGGGTTATAACACAATATATTTAATATTTTTTCTTTAAAATAAACCCTTAATCAATATGCATATACTAGAAACCATAAAATTAATATAAATTCCTGAATTTTTTTTTTATTAGTTAATATCTATAAACACATTGAAATATATTTGTAGGAACAAGAATATGAATCAATACTATACACGTTTAAAACTATTAAAATATGTTATGCAAATCTTTACAAGACAAACCAAATTGTTTCTTTATAACTAATCTTATTCACAATCGGCTAGATTCCGAGTCTTGCGTTAGCCTTAAAAAGCAGCGTTGAGAGGTCCCAATGCTGCTTTTTAACGCCTGCTGGTATTAAGAGTCTGGCAGGTACAGGTCTACCGCTCACTTTTTTTCCGTGACTCGAGCTTACCGCAAATCCACTTACATAAATTGCGTATCCTATCCTTTCAATGGGACTTGCATAACGCCGGTATTACGAGTCTTGGAAGAAGTGAGCGGTAGACCCTCTCCTGTCAAGACTCCTACCGCATTTAAAAGTCAGTAGTTAAGAGTTTTATGGGCTAACGCCGTAACATAAAACTCTTAACTTAAGTGATAAAAAGTACACTAACACCCTTAAACTTCCTATTAACCCCTAAACCGAGCCCCCCCCCCCCACATCGGAAACACTTAAAATAAAATTTTAACCCCTAATCTGCCGACCGGACATCGCCGCCACTTTAATAAATATATTAACCCCTAAACCGCCGCACTCCCGCCTTGCAAACACTAGTTAAATTTTATTAACCTCTAATCTGCCGTCCCTAACATCGCCAACACCTACCTACATTTATTAACCACTAATCTGCCACCCCCAAAGTTGCTGCTACTATATTAAAGGTATTAACTCCTAAACCTAAGTCTAAACCTAACCCTAACCCCCCCTAACTTAAATATAATTTAAAATAATCTAAATAAAATTATTACAATTAAATAAATTAATCCTATTTAAAACTAAATACTTACCTGTAAAATAAACCATAAGATAGCTACACTATAACTAATAGTTACATTGTAGCTAGCTTAGGATTTATATTTATTTTACAGGCAACTTTGTATTTATTTTAACTAGGTACAATAGTTACTAAATAGTTATTAACTATTTAATAACTACCTAGTTAAAATAAAGACAAATTTACCGGTAAAATAAATCCTAACCTAAATTACAATTACACCTAACACTACACTATCATTAAATTAATTACATTCTTCATCAAGGCGGCATCTTCTATCTTCATCCATCCGGAGTGGAGCGGGTCCATCTTCAATCCCGCCGACACGGATCATCCTCTTCAAACGAAGTCCAAGCGAAGAATTAAGGTTCCTTTAAATGATGTCATCCAAGATGGCGTCCCTTGAATTCCGATTGGCTGATAGGATTCTATCAGCCAATCGGAATTAAGGTAGGAAAATTTTTATTGGCTGATCCAATCAGCCAATAGGATTGAGGTTGCATTCTATTGGCTGATTGGAACAGCCAATAGAATGTGAGCTCAATCCTATTGGCTGATTGGATCAGCCAATAGGATTGAACTTCATCTACATGTAAACATTGAGTATTTCTATACTCAGGACAAAATTTGGAAACTATTTAGCATGGGTGTTTTTTGGTGGTTGTAGATGTGTAACAGATTTTGGTGGTCAAATTTAGAAAAATTTAGAAAAAGAATTTAGAAAGACGCGTTTCTCAGCTATAACAAGCTGTTTCATCAGGCTAAAAATATTTATAAAACACATTCAGAATACACTTGCTTTATACCAAATCTATAACTACTCTATAGCCAATCAGATTGCTCTAACCTTAATGGCCATCAAGTGTTAGCACCTGTCTGCAGGGGAGTTGGTATGGCAACCATCAACCCAAACATAGTTCAGCACAATGACAAAACCTCAACAGACCACAATCTTGACAAACAACAAACAACAAACATAATATGATATCCAATTACCAATAATACCAATATTACAATTTAACACTATTACACGCATTGGTCTATTTTGACCGTTTTTAGGTTTCTTAATATATTCAAATTTTTTTTTTCTCAGAGTTGTAATCAAACGCTCAGATCACGAGTGCAGGCACTTTGGACACACATTAGAGAGCCCGGTCCCTGTCAATTAGATAAGGTCACTGAATGCCACTATATCAGGTAATAACACTTTTAGTTTATTTAGGCTAACACCTCTGTTCACAAGATTGTGGTTCTATGATAGGTTAGTGCTGTTCACGTATTACACACTGTTTACTGACGTGTTCAGGTTAGCCCTTCCCATTAACATTTGCCAATCCATTCATTGGTTTAAGATTTTCCGTCACACAAATAGTTTACACCCAGTGTCGGGACATTACCGCGTATGATTATTAAACCCGGTCAAACACTGTTAAGGCACACAGATCAGTGCTAAATACACTGACTTGTAAGGATCGCACATATAAGGGTCTTATACGGAGTAGGTTTGAAACACGCACCCGGACCAGGGTCTCATAAGAATTTCGCCAACCAGTCTCCGCCTTCATTGATCTTTGGACAACCAGCCTTCTTGCAATATGACACCAGGAAGTAGGAATCAAGTTCTTAGACGATTATATGTTTGATTTATAGGTTCAGATTATTTTGTTATTTTATATATTTAGCTCATCGATTCATTATACTGTCAGATATGGGGCTCTCAGTATGGGATCCCAGCGCTGTAATCAACGAATATTGGGGTTTGCAACATTAGTTCGATATTAGTTTGATACTATTGTTCACTCCGCTCTGACAATGTTATTAAGTTTCATATTTGGTTTATCATTTCTAAAGAGCATGGTAAGGCTGCAGCCTCCTTATAAGATGTATTAAGATATACATATAGAGTATGATGAACGCAGACTGAATATGTATAGGGTGCAAATTTCATTATCTGTATTTGTTCTTATATGTTCATGTATATTCTGCTTGTATAACTTTATAGGTGAACATTTCTCCACAACAGAGTTATTACATTTATTATTAACGATATACAATGATTGTTTGGTTCTTTACATCACACCTTTTGTATTGCTATGTACACAGATGATCATTTTGTCAAGATTGTGGTCTGCTGAGGTTTGGTCATTGTGCTGAACTATGTTTGGGTTGATGGTTGCCATACCAACTCCCCTGCAGACAAGTGCTAACACTTGATGGCCATTAAGGTTAGAGCAATCTGATTGGCTATAGAGTAAGTATAGATTTGGTATAAAGCAAGTGTATTCTGAATGTGTTTTATAAATATTTTTAGCCTGATGAAACAGCTTGTTATAGCTGAGAAACGCGTTGCATTTTAAATAAAGATTTTTTAGACATACACTTGCTTCTTTTAATGGAGTTTTTTTCACCACTTGAATGCTGCTAACACATTTATTGGCACCTGAGAGTTATCCTGTTTTTACCTGGAGTTATCAGTCTACGGGGCGTATGTTTGGTTCCAGTTTGCTGTTTATGCACCTGCAGGTGCTCTGGATCTTGTAAGTAAGATTGCTCAGTTCACCATTCACTTGTTTAAACGTTACTGGGCTATGGTATGCACATTTTGTGTCCACTTAGGAATCTGTTAACAACTATTACCAAGGACTATGATTGACTCCTGATGTGTACCAGTGAGCTGGACCACTGAGAGGCTCCAGTCTGCCCCAATAGCACCAATGGGTGCGTCTCCTTTGTGAGTATTCAATTGTTACTTGTGTGGATTGCATATTTTGGTTTCTGGCTGTACTAGGCCATGTTTGGCGCCTCTGTGTTCTCTCTTTTTTCAGTTACCCATCTACCAGGAAGACCATCCTAAGACCGAGAGCTGCCTACTGTGTTTTGGACATACTACTGATTGGGACTATATTACTATCATTTATTGGACTGCTTTTTGGTACACTTATATGTATTTCTTCTAGGCACTATTTTAGTTCTATATTTGTGTTGTATGATTATTTGATATTTTTTGTTTTAGGCTATAGGAGGCACCCCCTAAGGGTGTGAATACACACTGGCGTGTATTGCACCCTCACTTTTTCTACTAATTTTCCATGCAGAAACTGTTAGACTGCAAAGGAAAATAAACATAGACCTGACACATGGAAAATATATGCAATATATATTTAAAACTTTAACACTATAAAGTGCCAAACATAGCTGAGAGTGTCTTAAAAAAAGATATATACTTACCTGAAGACACCCATCCACATATAGCAAACAGCCAAACCAATACTGAAAAATGTCAGCAGAGGAAATGGTATAGGAGTATAACGTCGATCTGAAGAGGGAGGCAGGGAATGAATCCCTGTGACAATAACAGAGAGCCTTTAATAAGATTTCCCATGGGTGAAACCATAAAATCAACAGACAATACTCCGTTCACATCCCTCTGACAAACACTGTACTCTGAGAGGAATTGGGCTTCAAAATGCTTAGAAGCGCCTTTCACCGAAGAAATGAAGCATGACTTGCTTCACCATCCTCCAACGAAGGCAAAGTTTGTAAAACTAAGGTGTGAGTGAGGTGGGAGATATATTTATAGGCATTTTGAGGTTTGGGAAACTTTGCCCCCTCCTGGTAGGAATGTATATCCTATACGTCACTAGCTCATGGACTCTTGCCACTTACATGAAAGAAAACAATATTTAAGTCAAATGCAAAAACTTCTTAGAGAAAGAATCAGAGAACATTTGTGTGATATAAAAAATGGCTGTATGAGCAATAAGGGGTTTATCGCAGGGTTTTCCAATCATCGGGCTTACCAGTGGTATTACAAGTTAAAAGTAAATTTGATCATTTGAGCTTAATCGCGATTTACACTAGAATAATTAACTCTGGTTAACTGTTTTGTGAAACAAAACAGTTACACAAAACACATATACAAAATACATTATATTATTATTATTTTTTATGTATAAAGCGCCAACAGATTCTGCAGCGCTGCCCATGGGTACAAGTATAACAGTACAATGGAGAAACAGTATGATAAAAGATAAAAAATTTACAGACAAATACAGGGGGAATTGAGGGCCCTATTCCTGTGGGAACTTACAATCTAGATGGTATATATATATATATATATATATATATATATATATATATATATATATATATATATATAAATATATATGTATGCTGTGTATATATATATATATATATATATATATATATATATATATATATATATATATATATATATATATATATACAGGGAGTGCAGAATTATTAGGCAAGTTGTATTTTTGAGGATTAATTTTATTATTGAACAACAACCATGTTCTCAATGAACCCAAAAAACTCATTAATATCAAAGCTGAATAGTTTTGGAAGTAGTTTTTAGTTTGTTTTTAGTTTTAGCTATTTTAGGGGGATATCTGTGTGTGCAGGTGACTATTACTGTGCATAATTATTAGGCAACTTAACAAAAAACAAATATATACCCATTTCAATTATTTATTTTTACCAGTGAAACCAATATAACATTTCAACATTCACAAATATGCATTTCTGACATTCAAAAACAAAACAAAAACAAATCAGTGACCAATATAGCCACCTTTCTTTGCAAGGACACTCAAAAGCCTGCCATCCATGGATTCTGTCAGTGTTTTGATCTGTTCACCATCAACATTGCGTGCAGCAGCAACCACAGCCTCCCAGACACTGTTCAGAGAGGTGTACTGTTTTCCCTCCTTGTAAATCTCACATTTGATGATGGACCACAGGTTCTCAATGGGGTTCAGATCAGGTGAACAAGGAGGCCATGTCATTAGATTTTCTTCTTTTATACCCTTTCTTGCCAGCCACGCTGTGGAGTACTTGGACGCATGTGATGGGCATTGTCCTGCATGAAAATCATGTTTTTCTTGAAGGATGCAGACTTCTTCCTGTACCACTGCTTGAAGAAGGTGTCTTCCAGAAACTGGCAGTAGGACTGGGAGTTGAGCTTGACTCCATCCTCAACCCGAAAAGGCCCCACAAGCTCATCTTTGATGATACCAGCCCAAACCAGTACTCCACCTCCACCTTGCTGGCGTCTGAGTCGGACTGGAGCTCTCTGCCCTTTACCAATCCAGCCACGGGCCCATCCATCTGGCCCATCAAGACTCACTCTCATTTCATCAGTCCATAAAACCTTAGAAAAATCAGTCTTGAGATATTTCTTGGCCCAGTCTTGACGTTTCAGCTTGTGTGTCTTGTTCAGTGGTGGTCGTCTTTCAGCCTTTCTTACCTTGGCCATGTCTCTGAGTATTGCACACCTTGTGCTTTTGAGCACTCCAGTGATGTTGCAGCTCTGAAATATGGCCAAACTGGTGGAAAGTGGCATCTTGGCAGCTGCACGCTTGACTTTTCTCAGTTCATGGGCAGTTATTTTGCGCCTTGGTTTTTCCACACGCTTCTTGCGACCCTGTTGACTATTTTGAATGAAACGCTTGATTGTTCGATGATCACGCTTCAGAAGCTTTGCAATTTTAAGAGTGCTGCATCCCTCTGCAAGATATCTCACTATTTTTGACTTTTCTGAGCCTGTCAAGTCCTTCTTTTGACCCATTTTGCCAAAGGAAAGGAAGTTGCCTAATAATTATGCACACCTGATATAGGGTGTTGATGTCATTAGACCACACCCCTTCTCATTACAGAGATGCACATCACCTAATATGCTTAATTGGTAGTAGGCTTTCGAGCCTATACAGCTTGGAGTAAGACAACATGCATAAAGAGGATGATGTGGTCAAAATACTCATTTGCCTAATAATTCTGCACTCCCTGTATATATATATATATATATATATATATGCTATATATATATATATATATATATATATATACCTGTATATATATATATATATATATATATATATATATATATATATATATATATATATATAGTTGTATGCAAAGGTTTAGGCACCCTGACAATTTCCATGATTTTCATTTATAAATAATTGGGTGTTTGGATCAGCAATTTCATTTTGATCTATCAAATAACTTAAAGGGCCACTGTAAGTAAATATTTTCTATGCCTGTTACTAACTAACTACCCCAAATACACTTTTTATCAATAGCATTTCATTAACATATCTCTACCGTATATCAGAAATCTTGTCTGCAAATTTAATTGTTTTCCAAACCCACTCTGTGGGTATCCTTTGCTCTGTACCAATCCGTTTACAATACCTAGGTTTCAAAATGGCGCTTTAAACACAAAGTTATTGGTTTAAGTATTTTGAACATGCAGTGCTGAAAATAGTGGGCAGGATAACGTGACATCATCGGCTAATAAAAGATATAACTTTTAGAACGTTATGAAACTAAGTTTTGGAGAAAATATAGGTCAGTAGGTTTTAATTAATGTTTATTAAGTTTAATATGTTAGTTGTTTAGCTTAAAAATTATAACAGAAAGTAATCCTTGAAGGACACAGTAGTATTTCAGTAGTGAAATGAGGTTTATTGGATTAACAGAAAATGTACAATATGCATCAAAACAGATTAGACAGGTGCATACATTTGGGCACCCTTGTCATTTTGTTGATTTGAATACCTGTAACTACCTAGCACTGATTAACACACAATTGGTTTGGTGGGCCCATTAAGCCTTGAATTTCATAGACAGGTGCATCCAATCATGAGAAAGGGTATTTAAGGTGGCCAATTCCAAGTTGTTGTTCTCTTTGACTCTCTTCTGAAGAGTGGCAACATGGGGGCCTCACAACAACTCTCAAATGACCAGGAAACAAAGATTGTTCAACATTATGTTTTGGGGAAGGCTACAAAAAGCTATTGCAGAGATTTAAGCTGTCAGTGTCCACTATGAGGAACATAGTGAGGAAATGAAAGACCACAGGCACAGTTCTTGTTAAGGCCAGAAGTGGCAGGCCAAGTAAAATATCGGAGAGGCAAAGGCAAAGGATGGTGAGAATGATCAAAAAGAGCCCACAGACCACCTCCAAAGACCTACAACATCATCTTGCTGCAGATGGTGTCACTGTGCATCGTTTAACAATTCAGCACACTTTGCACGAGGAGAAGCTGTATGGGAGAGTGATGCGGAAGAAGCCTTTTCTGCACACACACCACAAACAGAGTCGCTTGAGGTATGCAAACACACATTTGGACAAGCCAGCTTCATTTTGGAAGAAGGTGCTGTGGACTGATGAAACAAAGATTTAGTTATTTGGTCATAACAAGGGGCGTTATGCATGGCGGCAAAAGAACACAGTGTTCCGAGACAAACACTTGCTACCCACAGTAAAATTTGGTGGATGTTCCATCATGCTGTGGGGCTGTGGGGCTGTGTGGCCAGTGCCGGTACTGGGAATTTTGTTAAAGTTGAGAGTTGCATGGATTCCACTCGATAACAGGAGATACTTGAGAATAATGTTGAGGAATCAGTCACAAAGTTGAAGTTATGCCAGGGCTGGATATTTCAACAAGACAATGACCCAAAACACTGTTTAAAATCTACTCTGGCATATATGCAGAGGATTAAGTACAATGTTCTGGAATGGCCATCCCAGTCCCCAGACCTGAATATCATTGAAAATCTGTGGGGTGATTTGAAGCAGTGCTGTCCATGCTCGGCAACCATCAAACCTAATTGAATTTGAGATGTTTTGCAAGGAGGAATGGTCCAAATTACCTTCATCCAGAATCCAGACACTCATTAAAGGCTATGGCCTCTATTTATCAAGCCGTCAACTTTCTTGGATTCGACGGCACCAATACGCTCGCCTAAGATCTCCTAACATCGCTGCCACGGACCTGAATGCGTTCTCCAAAATTATCAAAAAGGCTTAAAAAAGCAGCGAACCAAGTACGGGGCGATGAGCAGCGGACTGTTCTTAACTAACAGTCATCGATCTTACTGCTCTTCGGCTTTTTTACAGCTTTCTTGGTACCCTGTCACTAAACACCCACACTATACTATACTGTTTACCCCCTATACCGCCGCTCCCGGAGCCCACCACAACTCTAATTAATGTATTAACCCCTAAACCGCAGCTCCTGGAGCCCACCACTATCTACATTATACATATTAACCCCTAATCTTCCGCCCCCTATACCGCCGCCACCTACATAAAGTTATTAACCCCTATCCTGCCGCTCCCGGACCATGCCGCAACTAAATAAAGTGTTTAACCCCTAAACCGCCGCTCCCTATATTATATTTATTAACCCCTAATCTGCCCCCCCTACAACGCCGCCACCTACATTATATGTTCCAATCAGCCAATAGAATGCAAGCTCAATCCTATTGGCTGATTGGATCAGCCAATAGGATTGAACTTCAATCCTATTGGCTGATTGCATTAGCCAATAGGATTTTTCCTACCTTAATTCCGATTGGATCTTGGATGATGTCACTTAAAGGACCCGTCATTGTTCAAGAAGACTCCGGATGAAGAGGATGTTCCACGTCGGATGTCTTGAAGATGGAGCCGCTCCGAGCCGGATGGATGAAGATAGAAGATGCCGTCTGGATGAAGACTTCTGCCCATCTGGAGGACCTCTTCTGGCCGGCTTCGATGAAGACTTCTGCCTGTCTGGAGGACCACTTCGCCCGGCTTCGTGGAGGACTTCGGCCCGGATGGGTGAAGACGTCTCAAGGTAGGGTGATCTTCAAGGGGTTAGTGTTAGGTTTTTTTAAGGGGGGATTGGGTGGTTTCTAGAGTAGGGTTGGGTGTGTGGGTGGTGGGTTTTAATGTTGGGGGGGTATTGTACTTTTTTTTACAGGTAATAGAGCTGATTACTTTGGGGCAAGGCCCTTTTAAGGGATATTCGTAATTTAGTATAGGGTAGGGCTTTTTATTATTTTGGGGGGCTTTTTATTTTATTAGGGGGATTAGATTGGGTGTAATTAGTTTTAAAAAATTGTAATTATTTTATTATTTTCTGTAATTTAGTGGGGGGGGTTGTACTTTAGATAATTGTTTTAAATTGTATTTAATTGTACTTAGTTTAGGGAATTTATTTAATTATAGTGTAGTGTTAGGTGTAATTGTAACTGAGGTTAGGTTTTATTTTACAGGTATATTTGTATTTATTTTAACTAGGAAGTTATTAAATAGTTAATAACTATTTAATAACTATTGTACCTTGTTAAAATAAATACAAAGTTGCCTGTAAAATAAAAATAAACCCTAAGCTAGCTACAATGTAAGTATTAGTTATATTGTAGCTATCTTAGGGTTTATTTTATAGGTAAGTATTTAGTTTTAAATAGGAATAATTTATTTAATGATAGTAATTTTATTTAGATATATTTAAATGATATTTACGTTAGTGGGTGTTAGGGTTAGACTTAGGTTTAGGGGTTAATAAATTTAATATAGTGTTGGCGACGTTGGGGGCGGCAGATTAGGGGTTAATAAATGCAGGTAGGTTGCTGCGACATTGGGGGTGGCAGATTAGGGGTTAAACACTTTATTAGAGTTGCGGTGGGCTCTGGGAGCGGCAGTTTAGGGGTTAATACATTTATTAGAGTTGCGGCAGTATGGGGGGGGCAGATTAGGGGTTAATAAGTATAATGTAGGTGACGGTGGGCTCCGGGAGCGGCGGTTTAGGGGTTAAACACTTTATTTCGTTGCGGTGGTGTTGGGGATCAGATTAGGGGTGTTTAGACTCGGGGTACATGTTAGGGTATTAGGTGTAGACATTTCCCATAGAAATCAATGGGATATCGGGCAGCAGCGAACATGAGCTTTTGGTGCCTTCAGGCTCCCATTGATTCCTATGGTATCCGCCTCCAGGGCGGCGGATTGAAAACCAGGTACGCTGGGCCGGAAAAGTGCCGAGCGTACCTGGTAGCAATTTGATAACTTCCAAAAGTAGTCAGATAGTGCCGAACTTGCGTTCGGAACATCTGTAGTGACGTAAGCATCGATCTGTGTCAGACTGAGTCCGGCGGATCGTATGTTACGTCACTAAATTCTACTTTTGCCGGGCTGTTATTTCTGCTAAAGGAGGCTCTACTAAATATTGATGCAATATTTCTGTTGGGGTGCCCAAATTTATGCACCTGTCTAATTTTGTTTTGATGCATATTGCACATTTTCTGTTAAAGTATTTATAAATAGATATTCCTATATATATTTGTATAAATCTATACCTATATATAATCATGTATATAAATTTATAGGTATAAATATATATTAAACCAAAAAAACATCAGATATATGTAGAAATGTTTATTTAATATGTAAATAGATCATTTTGTATGTGCAGAACATGAACATGTCGGGTTAGCACACAGGAAAATATGCAATTGGGTTTGTGTGAGAGTAGGGATCAGGGTTTTTTTCCACTTTTCTCTCTCCATTGTCTTCTATGGGGGAATACGTGAACCCGCACATGATATTCTAAGTTAATTTTTTTGTACTCGTCAGGTTAGCACGCAAGTGAAAACAGTTTACTTCCAACTAATGATACGACACAACCCGAGGAGCGCAAAATGCTTACTTTCTAGTGCAATTAAAGCTCGAGTGGGAGCATTTATTAGTGCTCCACTTGTAATCTGGCCCTTAGTGTCCAAGCACTTTTAAAGAAGAATACAATCAAAAAGCCAATGGGCTAATGTATTGGTGTGTGAAGAAGATCAAAAGAGATTGGAGAGGGGTTGATTTAAACAATAAACTCCTATATCATAAGGAAGAATTAATATATACATTTAACACCCTTTGCCAAAATGTGGAACTAGACCTGAATCCATTTCTATAATCTGTTTCTATAATTATTTTATAACATTTTTTTTTACTTTCAATGTAAATATTGATGGGCGGCTGGTGACTTTTGAAGCTGGGGGAGCACTAGCCCCGCCCCTCAGATGGCTCCGCCCATTTTAATGTGTGTGTGTGTGTATATATATATATATATATATATATATATATATATATATATATACATACATACACACACTCTGCCAGTTACCTTAACACATCCTTATGTACAAGGTGAGGGCAGTGTGTTATGTGTATTACTGTGTGTTGTTAAAGTTTGTGTGTGAGGTATGTACATAACTAACCTGTGTTATGCACACAACACACACAACCACATATGCACACAACACACATACCCACATATGCACACAACACACACGCCCACATATGCACACAACACACACACAACACACACACCCACATATGCACACAGCACACGCCCACATATGCACACAACACACACACACACATATGCACACAACACACACGCCCACATATGTACACAACACACACACACACATATGCACACAACACACACGCCCACATATGCACACAACACACACACCCACATATGCACACAACACACACGCCCACATATGCACACAACACACACACCCACCCACATATGCACACAACACACACGCCCACATATGCAGACAACACACACGCCCACATATGCACACAACACACACACCCACATATGCACACAACACACACGCCCACATATGCACACAACACACACGCCCACATATGCACACAACACACACACACATATGCACACAACACACATACCCACATATGCACACACACCCACATATGCACACAACACACACATATGCACCCACACCCACATATGCACACCCACCCACATATGCACACACACCCACATATGCACACACACCCACATATGCACACAAAACACACACCCACATATGCACACAACACACACACCCACATATGCACACAACACACACACCCACATTTGTAAAACAAAACACACACCCACATATGCACACAACACACACACCCACATATGCACACACACACACACATATGCACACAACACATCCCCCCACATATGCACACAACACCCCCCCACACACACATATGCACACAACACCCCCCCACACACACATATGCACACAACACACACACTCATATGCATGCATACCACATATATAAATATATCACCCTTTAGTTTACTGTGGGACTTTTCATAGACCATGTATAACAAAATACTGTTACAGACTGATTGCACTGCAAATTAGGATAAAAGTAATTTGAAAAATTGAAGGAAACCCCACCAGCACAAGAAAACATGCTGCACTAGTAACTTGTGGTTATTAAGCATTTTGAATGTTTTTATAAACAGCAGTACTTGAATAATTTGTTATTCCATGGATTTGATTCCTGAATACTATAGTTAAGTCATCATTCTATTAAAACAAAATACCTCCCAACATTTCAAACTTCCAAAGAGGGACACCCTTTTAGAAAGTGTATGTGTATATATATATATATATATATATATATATATATATATATATATATATAGCATGCTGACTCATACAAGAAAAAAAAGTTAAGGATAAAAAAGGAGGAAGATTAGAGAATACCATCCTAAGCAATTTTCACAGCATAACAACCATTTCTAACAGGAGCATAAGGGTTAAAAAAGCATGATGAGTTCTGCTGGGAGCCTTTATGTTTTGTCCTGCATAGCAGCACACATTATTTACAGCCCCCCTCTTACCTCATCAGGGCAGGATTGGGCAGCCGGGATACCGGGAAAAATCCCGGTGGGCCGCTGGCAGGCAGCAATTACAGCATTAGGGCACTCAGGCGGCTAGTAGTTGGCTTCAAGGGCTGCGCCTGCAAGCAATGCTTTGCAATTTGCAGCATTGGTGCAGGGCATTGGGCAGGGGCAGCCGCTGCCGGTGAATACTGAATATTATTTTTTGATGATATTGCGGCTTTGCCCGCGGGCCGCTCAGTCAGTGCTCAGCTCTGCTCCGCCTGCCCCACAGTGAGTACCCACCTCCAAGTCCCAGCAACTAGCAAATCTATTCTGACTGTGTATATGTGATGCATGCTGCCGCTGGGCCAGCATCACACATATACACATTCAGAATAGATTTGCTGGTACTGCTGCTAGAGTTGCTCTAAGTGCTCTTTGGCGGAGCTTAGTTCGTAGTATCACTGGGTGAGGCCAGGAATTGCAGGTGTGGGGTGGGCCGGGCCGGCCCTGCTAGAGCGTCACTTTAGTCGTCACTCGTGGGGTAGGATGGACGCCACGCCAGAGAGCCGTTTCCGGGAGGTGTTGAACCAGCATGGCTACAACAATACACCAGAGGCCAGAGCTGTTTATTTACCGCCGCAAAAAGGTATGTGAGCACCTTCTACACCCCTTGTTCCTGGCAAGTAGACAGAGGCAGGATATCTGGTTAAAGTGATCCAACTTCTTATCATTCTCAAACATAGTGTGTCATATAATACTATTTATCTATCTATATATATATAGTTAGTGTGTGTGTATATATGTATGTGTATGTATATATATATATATATATATATATATATATATATATGTATAGTGTGTGTGTGTATATGTGTATATATATATATATATATATATATATAGTGTGTTTGTGTATGTGTATATATATATATATAGTGTTTATGTGTGTGTTTGTATATATATATATATATATATATATATATGTGTGTGTGTGTGTGTATGTATATATATATATATATATATATATATATATATATATGTGTGTGTGTGTGTGTGTATGTATATATATATATATATATATATATATATATATATGTGTGTGTGTGTGTATATATATATATATATATATATATATATATATGTCTATCTCGATGGAATATAGGGCTGGTCTTTAATTTCTTCCAGGGCTCCTTTTTATTCCCAGTCCGGCCCTGTACCTCATTCAGTATCAGTGTAATAATTCTTCACACAGACACACACAGTACTACTATTGCCTGCCCTGGGATGTTGGCTGAGACACGGACAACCTCTGCTGCTCTTGAGCTAATAAATAACCGACTACACAAATAAAATAACTGCTTAGATATTCCCACATACAGTGGAGGATAAATATCTGCTAAGAACTGCACATTCCAAAACCAAAGTACATTTTTATTGCCAGTGGCTGGTACATATAAGGGACCTTGCTGTCACAATGTGTATGAAGAGTTAATTCGGGATTAAACATGAAATTACTATATGGGTTACATAATTTGACTTTTATGACGTCTCTATTAAAACTTTTTTTTTATTTAGTTTTTGTATTTCCATCAAAACTAAACACTTACTTACTAAAGTATTGAGCAGTTGCCTGGAGGATATGTGCCAGAGAGCAGCAAAAACTGCAGGGATATCACAACAGCCTCAGCCGCTAAAGAGTTAGCTTAGTACTAAGGTCAGGTCAGGCAGTGACAGTCTCTCAAAGAAGAGTAGAGGAGCTTCAAATACTGCTGTTTGCCACTCAAAAGACACTGCATTCTTTCTCCCTGCTCCCGTGCTAACTGCCTCTGCAGATACTCACAGACAGACTGTGAAGAAAAGCAGGGGTGCAGGAGAAGCAAAATGAAAAATGTCATCCTGATCCCACGCTAACTGCCTGCTCTACATCAGTTAGCAGCAGGGTGCTCCTTAGGCTTCCAAAGGCGGGCTAGCACCAGCAGCAACAATTAGGATAAAGACAACAAGAGAACACACCTTGTTTTACAGAGCTCCTCTCCGCTCAACGGCTATCTCCTCAATGAGATTTTCGCGCTGTTTAGGGGGAGGAACCTCGTGGGCCGTCACGTGGACGCAACAGCGTATCACAGTGAGGCTGGCTAAGGCAGTGGGAGGAGGCAGAGGCAGAGCACAGGCTGAAGCCCAACACTGCACACTTCAGCCTGTGCGATTAAGGCTCTATGAGCAGTGCCGGGCTGGGAGGAGCTACGCCTGCACAGTAAAGCATAGGATCACTGTGCAGGATATGGGCTCTCTCTGTTCGCACGTGCGATGGTTAGGTGTGTGCACAGCAGCCTGCCTGGTCGGGAGAGGAGGAGTGAGATGAGAAGCTAGTGACGTCAGCTGTCAGGCAGAGCCAAATACTGTCTGCTATGCTCTGTTGTCTGCCCGGTCCTAGCTCCCTCCCTCCTGCCTCTTAGACCTAGGCTAGTAGTAGTAAAGTATGTAAAGACACAGTAATACAGTACAGAGTCTCAGACAGTATACTGGGGATAATAATAAAATATTAATTTTTCAGATAGGATCATAGGAGGCTATTAGAAAAATTATATTTTATTAGACAAATATTTTTTTTTTGGCTCATTTTTTTTCTTGCTCAATTTTTTTTTCCTCCTTGCCCTGGCTGGGGGTTCACGTGCGAATGTACACAAGCGAAGGAGCCTCCACTGATGGGTAATATATTGTATTAACAGCAACAATAATAATTATTTTTATTGAGGATATACAGGCAAAAAAGCATGAATGAGATTAGTTTACAGACATCAAAATTACATGCTTTGCTAAATAAAAATAAATCCTAATTCTTGTCCCTGCTATGAGCTAACCAGACCACTCATGGATCTGTTATAGTTCTGTAATAAAAGTGATATAGAGATATTATAAGGAATACGTTTTTTCAGAACTGCATAGGTAACATTCTACTATAAGAAAGGTATATAACAAGGAGAGCTATGAGTTAAAGGCCAAAACTGCAATTTTAATTAGCATTCTAGCAATGCAACACCATCTTATTGTCAAGATCTACGTGGAAATAATTTTTATCTTTTATATACTTATTTTTTTCAATTTTTTCAAAGGGGGTCTATATAATAGCAGGAAACCTGTGGGGCTTGTGAACTATTGATGGCAACTTGAACACAACATTTATAACTTTATCTTTCGCAGCCTCGGCTGCTGGCCACCAGATGAGAACATAAATGTAGAATTGTATGGGCCATCATTACTAGTATTAATTCAGGTATAAGATAAAGAATAGTATGACCTGTTAAGAAGGAGATAATTATGCATCTTATAAACATTGTGCTAAATGTAAGAGTGCAGGCTGTGAGGAAAAGTACTTAAGGGGTTCCTTAAAGGAGTACAAGGGAACATTTAAGTACATGTTGGGAGTAGAAATAGAATACATTATTACCCCAACAAGATAATTTGAATTTCAAGAACCAGGAAGCTGAAATTGCCTAAGTGAACTCTCTCCACACAGAGGAGTAAATCTGTCCAAATGGGAGCGGAGCACATCTTAAACAGCCCGCAGTCAAACTGATTATGGCCTTGTGTTTGAGAAGTCTCTTGGTGATGAGAAGGACAGAAGACAGTACTCAGACCATTTCAGTACCAGATTTATGCTGGAAGTACAGTTCCAAAGCTGTAAAGGAATATAGAGTTCTGTTGTAGTGTTTTCCTCAGACAGGCAAATAGTATGCATAGTGGTAAGCAAAGTATGAGAGTTCCCTTCAGGTTGGAATTGTATGTAAGGCACTTTCAAAGTGGTAATCAGAAAGTTTAGGAATGCCATCCTCAACAAGTGACATCCTGTCATAGGATTCCCTGACACATAGGATGCTTATCCTGATCTCAAGAGGGATTAATAGAATATGGGGGCATACCTAATATGTGGGGGACAATGCACTGCACCCACATTGCTCTATGGCATATTGCATCCGCCAACACTTTCATTCTATCAATGTCCACTTTGTGTGCAATGACAACATGCACAAATTGTTTGCGGAGTATCCTGGATCCATTCATGACTACCATATCCTCAGGCACTTGTCTGTGTGGTTACAGTTGGAGGCCACAAAGTGGCATCACAGATGGAGCATTGTTCAGTACTAATGCACAGCACGCATACATACATTTACATGGACACTACAGAATTGTAGGTCCCTTTTAAATAAACATTTGTGTGTACCAAATTTGAGCCAACCAAGGTTTATTTTGATCTTTGAAATGTCCTCTATGTTCTCTACATCAATAAGCACATTGCCATGCAATGTTCCTTGTCACGTCCGCAGCAGCACAACTGTGCAGGTATTCTGTAGGCCCCGCCCACTTGCAAAAGAAGTCCGTGCATGACACTTGCAAGAGAGGTATTTCAACACTTTGTGCGCCAAAATTGCACTCAGTAACTGACAGCACAGAAGGCCTGTGGCAGCGTCAGCAGCAACAGTGGCAGAATCTTCACAGGGAAAATCCAAACATAGGAAACTGACATTGGCAAACCTAAAGAGTGTTGACTTCATTTTTATGGAACCAAAGACCTTCAGAGGGTAAGCATACTTATACTCTATTTATGTGTTTCGCGTTCATGCTACTGTGTTAGTGACATGACAGAGGCAGACATTTGGACAGAGTCATTAAGCCCAGGATTTTAGTGACATAGAACTTTGTATTGTAAGATTTAGTCAGACATTATTTTTTGCATGTACATATCTTACTTTTCAATTAAGGTCAGCCTTCAGTGGAAAGATATTTACTGAGATAATCTGCAATTGATCATATTACTGAATGAGACATATCAAACAGATATGGATAAACTAAGGAAAACATCTTTTGGGGCATTTAAAAGGTTCTTTGTAAAATTTGTATAATGACAGAATGTAAATTTAGACCTGCACAACTCAGTTACTCATATGTACAGCTAGCACAAGAGATAAGACAATTGTCAGGCCTCTTTGTAAAATTAAAATGCGCTGCATAAATGAATAAAGAAGTCACTCATAAGAAAGCATGATTTCTTTTTTATTATTATTAAAGTGCTTGAAGTATGACAAAAATATTTTTTTATAAAAAAAAACAAACATAATGATTTACATTTTCTAAAAGGAAGAAATCTACTGCAAGTCGACCATAAATGTCCTTTTTTTTAATCAGTGCCCTGGAGGATAGCACAGTATCCAAAACATGTTGAAGTAACTGAATTTGCCTACTTTGATTTTTTAGGATTCTTTTGAAATTATTATGCACACATTTCCTTAAGTTGTACATGTTCTCAATAAATGTTTCTTGCATATATGGTTCAGTTTCTGTACACGCATCAGATCATGTAGCCTCAACTTGAAGGTCCAGGATCCATCTCATCCTTTTTCACATATGTATTAATTTTAAAGAATTTTAATAGTTTTTAAAATTACCTTTCACAGCAGACACGTGTGCCTTGTCAAAAGGTTGGACTAAGTCTATTCATTTGTACAATTTCTCAAAAAAAGTTAAATCTAAAGGCTTATCTGAAATTAATGGATAAGTCAGGTTATGCACACAGTGTTCGGGGAGAATGTATGTACAAGTTGGAGGAACTACCCTGTCATCCGAGGCTTCCACATCTGAGCCATTCTCTATCCGTATATACTCCCCACTTCCAAGAACAGATCGCCGCTACTCCTTGTGCCAATCCTCTGCTTCCCACGTCATCGTAATCGATAGTCCCAGTCACGCCCCTTGGAGCAATCCATTTCTGCCAATAGGTCTATTGAACAACAGGAACCAACCTCCAGAAAATTTGAAACAGCTGTCCCAGTAACAAAAAAATGAAGAGGATCCTGGGTCTATATGATGGTTTTAATGAAGATAAATAAAGTTCACCTTTTAACTTTAACACCCGGGATTCTCCTCATTTTTTGCTATCTCCAAGTCTGTCCACCTACTGCCCAGCCCCAGACGCCCACAGCAGCTCCCATTGTTACGCTCATCGCTGCTGCGTCCTACTCCCCTCCTGTCTGCTCCGCTCCAGCCGTCCATAGCACACACGCTGCTGCAAAAATGGCAAATAATGTCCGATTATAGGCCGCATCTGATTATAGGCCGCATCCCTAATTTAAAGATTTACATTTGGGGAAAAAAGGGACAATACGGTATATAGGTAGTATAGATTAGTTCATAGTTATTAGTAAATAGTTAAGAGCTAAAAGTAAGTCATTCATGGGTCATAGATATTAAGTTATTTTTGTAGATAGATAATAGTAAGTAGTTGATATGTAGAAAAATATAGGGCTAGATTGTAAATGGAACGCTAATTTATCACCTGCCCGTTTACGAGCATGCAATAAATAACCTGCCATTGCAAGTGGCCGTACATTGCTACCGCAAGCTTGTGGTAGCAATTAGCGCTCAGAATATTAACCAGAGGTTATTTTTAAAATAACCCCCATTTGCCCCCAAACTAAAGAATATTTGTTTTCTTTTAATTAAAAAAAATTAGCATTTTTTTAATTTAAAAAAAACCCTGCAAAAAGCAGTTATGAGGGGTTTAAGTTAGCAGGTGCGGGGTGTTTGGGAGAAAAAAACGGTTCTGAAAGTGCCTTTTCATAGCAGTCTATGGGAACTGTGTGTAACCTGTAAATATATATGCATATGCTTATACACATATATATTTATGTGTTAATATGTGTATGTATTACAATCTGCTGCCCATTGCTGAGTGACTTACAAACTTTGCTGTGTTAGTTCTCATGCCGTGTCAGACAGCATTAGAACGAGGCTCCCATTGGCGCCTATGGAAGCATACTCTCATGAAGGCAAAGCTTCTGTGCAATGTGAACACAAGGTTGCATTCACATTGCACCTAACTTGTAACACCTGCACACATTTGCATGCGCTGGTATTACTAAGTGGAGCGCAGGGCAAGACTGGGACCAAAAATAGGCCCGGGCATTTTAAGGCAAAGCAGCCAACTCCTGCCCCATTTTGTATTTAACCGCCCATATACACAATCATATGCATGCACACCACACATACACTCACTCATAAACAGGGCTGGATTTACATCTCAGGTGCCTGTAGGCACAAAAATCTGAAGCGCACCCCCCACTCCTACCCCCCCCCCTAAAAGTGAAAAAACTGCTGAATTTTTTTATTATTATTATTATTTAGAACAATTAAAAATAAATATTAGATGTAAAACATTAAAGCTTAAGGTAAAGAGGTAAGCACAGAATTAAAAAAAAAAACTGTTTGCCCCTGATAGCCTTGTGACAAATAGGATATGAGGGAATGTTATAGAGAACATACCTTTGGAGATAAGCTAGTGAAACCTATATGCAAATTATAGGTATAACTTGTTACAAAATTCTGGTAGTAGTTATTTGCATATTTGCATGGAGGGTGTAGACCGTTAAACTCCTGCTATGAATACAAGCTATTTCATTATGCCCTTAGTAATAAGGACACATGACAGTGAAGGTTCTCCTTGTCTCTAATCTAATATTCTGTAATAGAAAGGCTACTGATGGTACCTCTATATTACATTGCCCCAGCAGCAGGCGATACAGCTGAGAGAAAGTTGACAGAGCCCTAACAGGTTTAATAACCCTATAGAGACTAGTACATTTGGAGACATAACAAGCAAATAACATTACATGAGGCTTTTTGGCCTAATGATTGCCCTAAGTAATGGATTAACCGAGTGCCTCTTTAAGCTGAAGGAGTATTTAGTATTCCCATTGAACGTTATACCTAGACGCTATTAAGTAAATCTGTTATTAATTACAACAATTGGAAAACTTTAAACAATACAATCATGGTCGGTCAGACTTAAAGGGACATTATACACTCATTTTTTCTTTGCATAAATGTTTTGTAGATGATCTATTTATATAGCCCATAAAGTTGTTGTTTTTTAAATAAATGTATAATTTTGCTTATTTTTTAATAACATTGCTCTGATTTTCAGACTCCTAACCAAGCCCCAAAGTTTTATGTGAATACTGTCAGCTACCTTCTCCAGCTTGCTCCTGCTTGTGTAAAGGATCTTTTCATATGCAAAAGAAGGGGGAGGGGGGGAGTGTCTTATTTGCCACTTGCAGTGGGCTTTCCAGCTACCTTTTCAACAGAGCCAAACTGACAGCTTCTAAGTAAGTTTTTAAACAGTTTTATACTGGATTTTTATATCAGTATCTGTGCATCTTATTCTTTATAGTAGTGTCTATTACATGCAGTTATATGAAAATGAGTGTATACTGTCCCTTTAAGGAAAACGGTCAGATACAAGGTCTCACAATATAATATGCAGTGAAGTTGTATTATACCACTTGTGAGCAACTGGAGCAGTGTATGTCCCTATTCAGGCAATGAGTGGTTAAATATTTGTAGAGTCAAAAAGGATTTTCTGTTTCTATATTCTAGGTATCTGTCAGATAACCATTGTGAAATAGGATAGTTCTACATACATATACATAGCCATTGTAATCTGTCCCATAATTAATACTCAGAACAGTTTAGATTCTGAATTGTCCACACCTTTAGAGAAGTAAACATGGTGTAACTGTAGATTAGGGATACTCTGTTAATAATAGACCCGAGGTTAGCAGAACATAGAGGTAGGTTGCATCACAGATAACTTTTACTACTGCAGTACAGTGTACTACTGACTTGCAGATTCAGTCAGACTCAGATAGCAATTTTCTTGAATCTTGTCGTCACTCAGCATAGGATAATAGGCGAGGTGACAGCTGTAATGAGCACTGCACTCAGTGACAGCAGCTCACTTCCCTTTCCAGCTACATAGCACTCTGATGGCGGCGGCAGCAGCAGCATCATGTGACGTGGGCGCGACGTCGCCCGCCCCCCAAACACACAATCGGCAAACCAAACGACGGTACGTGGCACTGCATGGGCTCGCCAACCACGGCACTGTTTGACTTGACTGGACTGGAGTCAGGGTGGGAGGGTACTTGCTATGCTAGTAGTCGCTCCTCCTCGGCTTGACCTGGACCAGACCCTCCCTCCTACCCGCAAAATGGACGAAAGGCGCTTGAATTCAGCAGCCGCCCAGCCAGAGCCTGCCTGTGTACAGTAAAATAGTGTGCGTTACAACAACAAAGTCTTAAAAAAATAAAATAAAAAAAAGTTAAGTTCCTGGCAGTGACTGCATCTGCATTTAAATTTTTTTTTAAATATGTGGCGACCCTCCCTGCAATGCGCCTGTAGGCACATGCCTACTGTGTCTAATGGCAAATCCGGCCCTGCTCATAAGCACGCACACAACACATACACACACTCATATGCACCCACACCAAACACTTATATGCACGCACACCACGCATACATACACTCAAGCACACACACCACATATACACACACTCATATGCACCCACCCCACACATACACACTCATGTGAACCCACACCACACATACACACACTCATATGCACCCACACCACGCATACATACACTCAAGCACACACACCACATATACACACACTCATATGCACCCACCCCACACATACACACTCATGTGAACCCACACCACACATACACCACACATATAAACATGCATATGCACGCACACCACACACATACATGCAAACATATGCACCCACACCACACATGCACACTCATAAGCACGCACACCACACATACACACACTCATATGCACCCACACCGCACATACACACACTCATATGCACCCACACCACGCATACACACACTCATATGCACCCACACCACGCATACACACACTCATATGCACCCACATCACACATACACACACTCATATGCACCCACATCACACATACACACACTCATATGCACCCACACCACACATACACACATTCATATGCACCTACACCACACACTCGTATGCACCCATACCACATATACATACACTTATATGCACGCACACCACACTTGCACACTACACACTCATAAGCATGCACACCACACATACACACACATATGCACCCACACCACACATACATACACTCATATGCACCCACATCACACATACACACACTCATATGCATCCACACCACACATACAGACACTCATATGTACCCACAGCACACAACACACATGCACGCACACCGTACACCACATATATATATAAAGGTAATTTGAAATATTGAAGTAAACCACACAACAAAACATGCTACACTAGTAGATATTGATCATTTTGAATGCTTTTATAAACAGCAGTACTCTTCTTCTTTTTTGCAAGGAAATATAACTAAATTCTTTGTTATTCCATGAATTTTAATCAGTTAGGTTCAAAACAGTCATCATTGTATCAAAACAAGTTAAGGGATATAGTCAAACATTTTTAGTAACTGCAAGCAAAATATACCAGCAAAACAAAATATTGATTTTTTTTTATGTGTTGTGTAATACACGAAAGGTTAACATTTTTAGGCTTCACACTACAGAGAATACATGTTTACAAAAAAAATGCTACAGCAACATAGGAATTGAAGCAGGTTAGTTTACTCACATATATTGAGGAACTTCAAGTACTCCCGTTCCCCTCTGTGGCCACTCAGACAATGACCTAAAAAACTTCCTCCCTGCTCCCGCGCTAACTGCCTCTATAAGTTAGCACTGTCTTGCCCTTGACTCTGCAGTAACTCATTTCTCACAGACAGACTGAAGTGGTGAAGTCCAAGGTGCAGACGCAGCAAAATTAAAAGTTTCATCCTGCGCTATCTGGCTAACTGGCAGTGCCTACAGTCTGACTCTGCTCTACATCAGTTAGCAGCAGGGCCGAGCGCTGAGCGTTCCTTAGGCTTGCATGCTTCAGGTCTATACAGTGTCCCAGCATATAATTAGGGGGTTACTGCTTTATGTATCGCTATGGTATGATTTTGTTGTTCATTGCCATCTAAAAAGAATCCATTGTTATTGATTTACACTATTGAAATAAATAACAGGTAAAGCCTTGTCTGATCTTCCCAAGAACTATTTCTATAGCCCCCGTTATTCCCTTGCACAGGTCCCTCTGCTCCCCTCCCTTTTGCATCTTGTGCTGGAAACCGCTAGGACTGAAGAGAGGGACTACTGGATAGAGAATGAATAAATCTTCATGAAAAATAGTGTGGGAGGGTTATGTAAGCCAACTAACGTGATCCACAGTACCTTATATATTAACTTCTGCTAGATCTCTGGAATGTCACTGGGCCTCTATCTATAGTAACATACTAGTGGTAGATTAGTTTATCTGCAGCCCAAATACCCTAAGAGGTGTGCTTCTGCCAGCACTGAGGTTGTTTTACTTACTACGTGATTTCTGCTGAGGTGCGCAATGGTGCCCTGATAGTGATCCCCAGAAGTAAGTGTAGCCCCCACGTTTGCCCTGATGGTGATCCCAAGAAGTAAGTGTTGTGCCAGCGTGTGCCCTGATAGTGACCCCCAAAAGTGTAGTGCCCACATGTGCCCTGATAATGATCCCCAAAAGTGTAGTGCCCACATGTGCCCTGATAGTGATCCCCAGAAGTAAGTGTAGTGCCCATGTGTGCCCTGATAGTGATCCCCAGAAGTGTAGTGCCCACATGTGCCCTTATAGTGATCCCCAGAAGTAAGTGTAGTGCCCACGTGTGCCCTGATAGTGATCCCCAGTAGTAAGTGTTGTGCCCATGTGTGAACTGATGGTGATCCCCAGAAGTAAGTGTTGTGCCCACATGTGCCCTGATGGTGATCCCCAGAAGTAAGTGTTGTGCCCACATGTGCCCTGATGGTGATCCCTAGAAGTGGTGTGCCCACGTATGCCCTGATGGTGATCCCAAGAAGTGTTGTGCCCATGTGTGCCCAGCAGTGTGATATCCAGGGGTGCCCTGATGGTGACTACAGGACTTTGTGCTGTCCCCTGATGGAGGAGTATGTACTGTGCCCAAGTTCAATTGCCCTTATGGTGAAATATGTGCTTTGCCCATGTATAGGCAGAAGTGCCCTCACACAGTGGCTGGTCCCTAGAATTTAGTGAAGTAGTGTCCTGTAAATGTCTTACCAGTAACGCTGGGCAATGTGGTGACTGCTTGGTGTTGGCAGTTGGTGCTGTCAGCTGAAACTCTGCATAATATGTCTCCTGTGCCCGGCGTTAGCTTTGATAGCCATGGTGATGCAGCTCCTTCTTTCCCGCTAAGCCGCGTGGGGGGGGGGAGTAAAAAAAAATTGTTGTGCTGAAGCTGGGGCACACCTCCTGGCTGTCTTGCCCTTGACTCTGCAGTAACTCACGCCTCACAGACAGACTGATTGAGATACAGTGGCCTCTAGTTATCAAGCTCCATGCGTACCTGGCTTCACCGGCCCCAATACGCTCGCCTAAGCTCGCCTCACATCGCCGCCGCGGACCTGAATACGTTCGCCAAAGTTATCAATAAAGCTGTCAAAAAGCCGCGCACCAAGTACGGGGCGATGAGCAGCTGACTGTGATAGTTATCACTCATCCAATCTCGCTGCTCTTCGGCTTTTTTACAGCTTTATTGATACCCCTGTCACTAAGCACCCACACTATACTATACTGTTCTACCCCCTATACCGCCGCCCCCGGAGCCCCCCACAACTAAATAAAGTTATTAACCCCTAAACCGCCGCTCCTAGACCCCGCCGCAACTATAATAAATATATTAACCCCAAAACCACCACTCCCGGACCCCGCTGCAACTATAATAAATGTATTAACCCCTAAACGGCCGCCCCGGACCCCTCCGCCACCTACATAATACCTATTAACCCCATCCTGCCCCCCCTATACTGCCGCCACCTATAATAAATGTATTAACCCCTATCCTGCTGATCCCGTACCCCACCACAACTAAATAAATTGTTTAACCCCTAAACCGCCGCTCCCTGACCCCGCCACCACCTATATTAAACTTATTAACCCCTAATCTGCCCCCCTACACTGTTACCACCTATAATAAATTTATTAACCCCTATCCTGCCCCCCTATACCGCCGCCATCTATATTAAACTAATTAACCCCTAAACCTAAGTCTAACACTAACCCTAACACCCCCCTAACTTAAATATTATTTTAATAAATCTAAATAAAAATTACTCTTATTAACTAAATTAATCCTATTTAAAACTAAATACCTATAAAATAAACCCTAATATAGCTACAATATAACTAATAATTATATTGTAGCTATTTTAGGATTTATTTTTGTTTTACAGGCAAATTTAAATTTATTTTAACTAGGTACAATAGCTATTAAATAGTTATTAACTATTTAATAACTACCTAGATAAAATAAAAACAAATTTACCTTTAAAATAAAGCTAACCTAAGTTACAATTACACCTAACACTACACTATCATTAAATAAATTATTCATATTTAAAACTAAATACTTACCTGTAAAATAAACCCTAAGATAGCTACAATGTATTAATAATTACATTGTAGCTATTTTAGGATTTATATTTATTTTACAGGTAACTTTGTATTTCTTTTAACTATGTACAATAGTTATTAAATAGTTATTAACTATTTAATAACTACCTAGCTAAAAGAAATACAAAATTACCTGTAAAATAAATGCTAACCTAAGTTACAATTAAACCTAACACTACACTATCATTAAATTAATTAAATAAATTGCTAGCCAATACCTACAATTAACCTACAATTAAATACAATTAACTAAACTAAATTACAAAAACCCCCCACTAAATTACAGAAAATAAAAAAATATAACTAATTACACCTAATCTAAGCCCCCTAATAAAATCAAATAAAAAAAAATAATAAAAGTCCCTACCCTATTTTACATTAAAAAATAATCAGCTCTTTTACCAGCCCTTAAAAGGGCTTTTTGCGGGGCATGCCCCAAAGTAATCAGCTCTTTTAGCTAGGTAGTTATTAAATAGTTAATAACTATTAAATAACTATTGTACCTAGTTAAAATAAATACAAAGTTGCCTGTAAAATAAATATAAATCCTAAGATAGCTACAATGTAATTATTAATTACATTGTAGCTATCTTAGGGTTTATTTTACAGGTAAGTATTTAGTTTTAAATAGGAATAATTTATTTAATGATAGTGTAGTGTTAGGTGTAATTGTAACTTAGGTTAGTTTTTATTTTACAGGTAAATGTCTTTATTTTATCTAGGTAGCTATTAAATAGTTATTAACTATTTAATAGCTATTGTACCTAGTTAAAATAAATTTAAATTTGCCTGTAAAATAAAAATAAATCCTAAAATAGCTACAATATAATTATTAGTTATATTGTAGCTGTATTAGGGTTTATTTTATAGGTAAGTATTTAGTTTTAAATAGGATTAATTTAGTTAATACGAGTAATTTTTTTTTAGATTTATTAAAATAATATTTAAGTTAGGGGGGTGTTAGGGTTAGTGTTAGATTTAGGTTTAGGGGTTAATTAGTTTAATATAGATGGCGGCGGTATAGGGGGGCAGGATAGGGGTTAATAAATTTATTATAGGTGGCGACGGTGTAGGGGGGGCAGATTAGGGGTTAATAAGTTTAATATAGGTGGCGGCGGGGTCCGGGGGCGGCGGTTTAGGGGTTAAACAATTTATTTAGTTGGGACGGGGTATGGGATCGGCAGGATAGGGGTTAATAAATTTATTATAGGTGGCGGCGGTATAGGGGGGCAGGATAGGGGTTAATAGGTATTATGTAGGTGGCGGCGGGATCTGGTAGCGGCGGTTTAGGGGTTAACATATTTATTATAGTTGCGGCGGGGTCCGGGAGAGGCGGTTTAGGGGTTAATAAGTTTATTAGAGTGGCGGTGGGCTCCGGGAGCGGTTGTTTAGGGGTTAATACATTTATTAGAGTGGCGGTGGGCTCAGGGAGCGGTGGTTTAGGGGTTAATAAGTTTATTAGAGTGGCGGTGGGCTCCAGGAGCGGCGGTTTAGGGGTTAACATGTTTAATATAGGTGGCGGCGGTGTAGGGGGGGACAGATTAGGGGTGTTTAGACTTGGGGGTACATGTTAGGGTGTTAGGTACAGACACTTCCCATAGGAATCAATGGGATGTCGGGCAGCAGCGAACATGAACTTTCGCTATGGTCAGACTCCCATTGATTCCTATGGGATCCGCCGCCTCCAGGGCGGCGGATTTAAAACCAGGTACGCTGGGCCGGAAAAGTGCCGAGCGTACCTGGTAGTCATTTGGTAACTTCCAAAAGTAGTTAGATTATGCCGAACTTGCGATCGGAACATCTGGAGTGACGTAAGAATCAATCTGTGTCGGACTGAGTCCGGCGGATCGAAGCTTACGTCACTATATTCTACTTTTGCCGGTGTGTAGGGCTTGATAACTTAGGCGAATCAGCCTCGCCACAAATACGCTGCGGAATTCCAGCGTATTTGAGGTTGACGGCTTGATAACTAGAGGCCAGTATATATATATATATATATATATATATACAGGGAGTGCAGAATTATTAGGCAAATGAGTATTTTGACCACATCATCCTCTTTATGCATGTTGTCTTACTCCAAGCTGTATAGGCTCGAAAGCCTACTACCAATTAAGCATATTAGGTGATGTGCATCTCTGTAATGAGAAGGGGTGTGGTCTAATGACATCAACATCCTATATCAGGTGTGCATAATTATTAGGCAACTTCCTTTCCTTTGGCAAAATGGGTCAAAAGAAGGACTTGACAGGCTCAGAAAAGTCAAAAATAGTGAGATATCTTGCAGAGGGATGCAGCACTCTTAAAATTGCAAAGCTTCTGAAGCGTGATCATCGAACAATCAAGCGTTTCATTCAAAATAGTCAACAGGGTTGCAAGAAGCGTGTGGAAAAACCAAGGCGCAAAATAACTGCCCATGAACTGAGAAAAGTCAAGCGTGCAGCTGCCAAGATGCCACTTGCCACCAGTTTGGCCATATTTCAGAGCTGCAACATCACTGGAGTGCCCAAAAGCACAAGGTGTGCAATACTCAGAGACATGGCCAAGGTAAGAAAGGCTGAAAGACGACCACCACTGAACAAGACACACAAGCTGAAACGTCAAGACTGGGCCAAGAAATATCTCAAGACTGATTTTTCTAAGGTTTTATGGACTGATGAAATGAAAGTGAGTCTTGATGGGCCAGATGGATGGGCCCGTGGCTGGATTGGTAAAGGGCAGAGAGCTCCAGTCCGACTCAGACGCCAGCAAGGTGGAGGTGGAGTACTGGTTTGGGCTGGTATCATCAAAGATGAGCTTGTGGGGCCTTTTCGGGTTGAGGATGGAGTCAAGCTCAACTCCCAGTCCTACTGCCAGTTTCTGGAAGACACCTTCTTCAAGCAGTGGTACAGGAAGAAGTCTGCATCCTTCAAGAAAAACATGATTTTCATGCAGGACAATGCTCCATCACACGCGTCCAAGTACTCCACAGCGTGGCTGGCAAGAAAGGGTATAAAAGAAGAAAATCTAATGACATGGCCTCCTTGTTCACCTGATCTGAACCCCATTGAGAACCTGTGGTCCATCATCAAATGTGAGATTTACAAGGAGGGAAAACAGTACACCTCTCTGAACAGTGTCTGGGAGGCTGTGGTTGCTGCTGCACGCAATGTTGATGGTGAACAGATCAAAACACTGACAGAATCCATGGATGGCAGGCTTTTGAGTGTCCTTGCAAAGAAAGGTGGCTATATTGGTCACTGATTTGTTTTTGTTTTGTTTTTGAATGTCAGAAATGTATATTTGTGAATGTTGAGATGTTATATTGGTTTCACTGGTAAAAATAAATAATTGAAATGGGTATATATTTGTTTTTTGTTAAGTTGCCTAATAATTATGCACAGTAATAGTCACCTGCACACACAGATATCCCCCTAAAATAGCTATAACTAAAAACAAACTAAAAACTACTTCCAAAACTATTCAGCTTTGATATTAATGAGTTTTTTGGGTTCATTGAGAACATGGTTGTTGTTCAATAATAAAATTAATCCTCAAAAATACAACTTGCCTAATAATTCTGCACTCCCTGTATATATATATATATATATATATATATATATATATATATATATATATATATATATATATATATATATATAAGAACAACAAAGTGACCAAACCATAGCAGTGAGAGTCCATAAAATAAAATGTTATACTTACACCATAGACACTCGTCCACAGAGAAGCAGACAGCCAAATCAGTACTTAAACAAATCAGCAGAGGTAATGGAATATGAGTATAACATCGATCTGTAAAGGAAGGCAGAAGATGAATCCTTGCAACCAAATTTACAGAGAGCCCATGAAAAAATTTCCTGTGAAGCGAAAACATGGTGGCATGGGGCAGTACTTCCTTCACTTCCCTCTGACAAGCATTGTTCTCTGAGGCAAACCGGGCTTTAATATGCTTTGATGCACCTTTCACTGAAGAAGGTAAGCACATCATGCATCAACCACCTCCTAAGGAGGCAAATTATTAAACTATGTGTGTTAGGTGGGAGGGGTATTTATAGGCTTTGAGGTTTGGGGAACTTTGCCTTCTCCTGGTAAGAATGTATATCCCATACGTAACAGCTTGTGGACTCTTGCCACCTATATGAAAGTAAAGGCTCTTACCTGTTGAATGCTCATCTTCGCTGTGTACATTTTTTTCAATATTTGCAGGATGGGAGGGGGACACAGAACCCAAATGAAAGTGATGTGATGGGTCCTCAGAAGAAATTAATCTGTTGCAAAATGTGGGAAACTGGATTTTCCGACCTCAAAAGGTTCATGAAATCTTTTTCATACTGTTTAACCCCTTAACGACCAAGGACGTGCAGGGTATGTCCTCAAATAAAAGGCAGTTAACGCCTGAGGACGTACCCTGCACGTCCTTGGTGTGGAAAGCAGCTGGAAGCGATCCTGCTCGCTTCCAGCTGCTTTCCGGTTATTGCAGTGATGCCTTGATATCGAGGCATCCTGCAATAACCATTTTTAGCCATCCGATGCAGAGAGAGACAGTCTGTGGCCCTCTCTCCACCGGGCATCTACGGCTAAGTTCGTTGGTGGGTGGGAGCCAGTGTGGGAGGCGGGTCGTGGCCATCGATGGCCCTTGTGACGTGGAGGGGGACAGGATCATGGGCGGGGATGGCCGGGGGTGGGCGCGTGCACAGGGAGGGAGCGGGTGGGAACCGCTACACTACAGAAATAAGTTTGTGGGCAAGAGGGGGGGAATAGTTTTGATCTAACAAAATCGATTTGGCTGGTGGGGTGTTGGTCTGTGGGGGGAACCTACACTACAGAAAAAAATAAAAAATAAAAACATCTGCCAGTACCCAAGATGGCCCCCAATTAGGCAGAGGGGGAGGGTTAGAGAGCTGTTTTGGGGAGGATCAGGGAGGTTAGGGGCTAAGGGGGGATCCTACATAGCAGCATATGTAAATATGCTAATAAAATAAAATATAAAAAAGATTCCTTTTATTTTAGTACTGGCAGACTTTCTGCCAGTACTTAAGATGGCAGGGACAATTGTGGGGTGGGGGAGGAAGGGAGCTGTTTGGGAGGGATCAGGGGGTGTGATGTGTCAGGTGGGAGGCTGATCTCTACACTAAAGCTAAAATTAACCCTGCAAGCTCCCTACAAACTACCTAATTAACCCCTTTACTGCTAGCCATAATACACGTGTGATGCGCAGCAGCATTTAGCGGCCTTCTAATTACCAAAAAGCAACGCCAAAGCCATATATGTCTGCTATTTCTGAACAAAGGGAATCCCAGAGAAGCATTTACAACCATGTGTGCCATAATTGCACAAGCTGTTTGTAAATAATTTTAGTGAGAAACCTAAAGTTTGTGAAAAAGTGAACAATTTTTTTTTATTTGATCACTTTTGGCGGTGAAATGGTGGCATGAAATATACCAAAATGGGCCTAGATCAATACTTTGGGTTGTCTACTACACTACACTAAAGCTAAAATTAACCCTAGAAGCTCCCTACATGCTCCCTAATTAACCCATTCACTGCTGGGCATAATACACGTGTGGAGCGCAGTGGCATTTAGCAGCCTTCTAATTACCAAAAAGTAAATATGTGTAACATATTTTGGGGGTATTTTGAGGGTCAAAGTTAGAAAAAGTGTGTTTTTTTTCATTTTTTCATCATATTTTATATTTTTTTATAGCAAATTATAAGATATGATGAAAATAATGGTATCTTTTGAAAGTCCATTTAATGGCGAGAAAAACGGTATATAATATGTGTGGGTACAGTAAATGAGTAAGAAGAAAATTATAGCTAAACACTAACACCGCAAAAATGTAAAAATAGCCTTGGTCCCAAACGGACAGAAAATGGAAAAGTGATGTGGTCATTAAGGGGTTAAAGTTTAGTTGTCAATTTTTTTTTCAATTATGTTCTTTGCTTTTAGTTTTTTAAATGTAGGTAATTGTTTTTTCTTCCTTAAAACCTTCCTTTTGATTTTGCAGAACAGATTTCTCATTTGTCGCAGTCAAGTTGACAATATCTGCAATGTCACTGAACATGACATCTCTTTCATGTGGTTTCTTCTCCCTCCTCCCGTTATGTAGATATATTGGGGCTCTAAGGGGGCCACAAGCACTTTATTTTGTTCCAGGGTAAAGCATGATGCAACCATGGCAATATTTTCAAGACTAATGGGATTTTTAGTGATGTCGCAAACATAAAATTTTCCGTTCGCGAACGGCGAACGCAAACTTCCTCAAATGTTCGCAAACGGGCGAACCGGGCGAACCGCCATAGGCTTCAATAGGCAGGCGAATTTTAAAACCCACAGGGACTCTTTCTGGCCACAATAGTGATGGAAAAGTTGTTTCAAGGGGACTAACACCTGGACTGTGGCATGCCGGAGGGGGATCCATGGCAAAACTCCCATGGAAAATTACATAGTTGATACAGAGTCTGGTTTTAATCCATAAAGGGCATAAATCACCTAACATTCCTAAATTGCTTGGAATAACGTGCTTTAAAACATCAGGTATGATGTTGTATCGATCAAGTAGTGTAAGGGTTACGCCCGCTTCACAGTGACAGACCAAACTCCCCGTTTAACGCACCGCAAACAACCGCAAACAACCGCAAACAGTCCATTTGCACAACCGCAAACTCCCCATTTGCACAAGGTTGGATACCAAGCTAGCCATGTCCCGTTCCTTGTCCTCACTGATGTCATTGAAGGTCTCTTCCTCCACCCAGCCACGTACAACACCAAGGGTCCCCGAAAGGTGACAACAAGCCCCCTGGGACGCCTGCTGTGTTTGGTCTTCCACCTCCTCAAAGCCACCTTCCTCCTCTGACTCCTCTTCTTCAGACTCCTCTCTCTGCGTTGCCTCTCTCTGCGTTATTATAAGGTGTGTTAAGTAGTACTATTCCTTTCAGTTTAATCCCTGTTATGTGCCCTTTTTTTGGTTTGGTTTTTGAAGCCACAGTGCAGCACCAGAGGCCAGAAAAATTAGGCATGTACACATGCCTGAAAAATTAGGTATTGTAGCAGCGGCCAGAAAAATTGATGTTTGTTTCCCAGGCAGAAAGTGCCCTAAAACATTGCGGCTTGAACCCTAGTTGGTGGCGGATAAGTCACGCAAGTCATCCGGCATTCAGAGATAAAATACAGCAGCGTGTGAACTATTTTTAGCCCAAGGCAGCTCATCTCATCAGGCCTTTTTTAGTCGAATGTATCGCCCACTGTCAGTCCCTTCGGGATCCATCCCTCATTCATCTTAATAAAGGTGAGGTAATCTAGACTTTTTTCACCTAGGCGACTTCTTTTCTCAATGACAATACCTCCTGCTGCACTGAAGGTCTTTTCTGACAGGACACTTGAAGCGGGTCAGGCCAGAAGTTCAATTGCAAATTGGGATAGCTCAGGCCACAGGTCAAGCCTGCACACCCAGTAGTCAAGGGGTTCATCAGAGTGTCGAGATCTGCAGTTAAGGCGAGGTAGTCTGCTACCTGTCGGTTGAGTCGTTCTCTAAGGCTGGATCCCGAAGGGCTGTGGCGATGTGTAGGACTTAAAAAGCTCCGCATGTCCTCCATCAACAACACGTCTGTAAAGCGTCCTGTCCTTGCCGGCGTGGTCGTGGGAGGAGGAGGATTACTTTCACCTCTTCCCCTGTTAGATTCCCGTTGTGCTGTGACATCACCCTTATAGGCTGTGTAAAGCATACTTTTTAATTTATTTTGGAACTGCTGCATCCTTTCCGACTTGCGGTAATTCGGTAACATTTCAGGCACTTTCTGCTTATACCGGGGGTCTAGTAGCGTGGACACCCAGTACAGGTCGTTCTCCTTCAGCCTTTTTATACGAGGGTCCCTCAACAGGCATGACAGCATGAAAGACCCCATTTGCAAAAGGTTGGATGCCAAGCTACTCATGTCCCGTTCCTCATCCTCAGTGATCTCACTGAAGGTATATTCTTCCCCCCAAGCCACGTACAACACCACGGGTACAAGATAGGTGACAAGGAGCACCCTGGGATGCCTGTTGTGGTTGGTCTTCCTCCTCCTCCTCAAAGCCACATTCCTCCTCTGACTCCTCTTCCTCACAATCCTCTTCCAGCATTGCCGCAGGTCCAGCAAGCGATGCTGATAAGGCTGTTTCTGGTGGTGATGGTGACCACAACTCTTCCTCTTCCTCTTCACGCTCATCTACTGCCTGATCCAGCACTCTTCGCAGGGCACGCTCCAGGAAGAAAACAAATGGTATGATGTCACTGATGGTGACTTTGGTGTGACTGACTAGGTTTGTCACCTCCTCAAAAGGACGCATGAGCCTACAGGCATTGCGCATGAGCATCCAGTAACGTGGCAAACAAATTCACAGCTCCGCAGAGGCTGTCCTAGCACCCCGGTCATACAAATAGTCGTTAACGGATTTTTCTTGTTGGATCAGGCGGTCGAACATTAGGAGTGTTGAATTCCAACATATCGGGCTGTCGCAAATCAAGCGCCTCACTGGCATGTTGTTTCGCCGCTGGATATCTGAAAAGTGCGCCATGGCCGTGTAGGAATACCTGAAATGGCCACTCACCTTCCTGGCCTGCTTCAGGATGTCCTGTAAGCCTGGGTACTTATGCACAAAGCGTTGTACGATCAGATTACACACATGTTACAAGGTTAGTGTAGACCGATGGTAATTATACCAGAACTGCCTACCTCCTAATTGCACCTCTCACAGTTGTGCAATTGAATTTATAGGAATATAAGTTACAAAGGATGGAGACGGCGCCAAAAAGAGGCTCTCTGGCACTCAAAAATTAAATTTCTATGAAAACGTATAAGTTTCAGGCTCAGAAATTATTAAGTCAGTTTAGGAGAGAAAAATCTAAATTACTCATAATGGATTGGCAGCTAACAATATGTATATATCTATACAATTGGACCTTAGGATCTGGTTTGAATTATTTATACTTCTTTATGCTAACTAAGAACAATATATTAAATTATTGATTCCTAAAAAATGCAAGGTGCTGCAGGTACTAATATCAGAAAACAATTTTTATTAAAGATGTTCAGATAAATTCATATAAGTTCAAGTGGGTTCAAAAATTAATATATAAAATCATTCACTAAAATACTAAGACACCGGTGCCCAATTATTCTAAAAAATGTAAATAATATGACCTATTGGAATCAGATCAGCAGGCTAAAAACAAACATTAGATAAAATGTTACAACACTCTAATTATCCATTCGCTGTAGAGCGGGTTTATCTACTATATAAAACTTTTAACAAAGACCAATTCGAAAACTCAGTTCAAATACTTAATATTGACTAGAACTAAATGAAGCTCAGGATGAGCTGTAGTACAAATAACCAGATTGATCAAACTATGTGGTGGCCACTTCTGCTAATTAACACAGTTCTTTTTTGTTAGGACACTATTGAGAGTCTGTATACAGCGATGTGAGCATACTCATATATGCGGTATTGTCTGGTAATCTCCGTAAGGGCTTGAAAGTCTCTTAAGCAGCAATCACCTGTATAGATGTATGATAGTGTTTTTCAAGTTGCTTGTGAGTCTCTTTTTTTATCAATCAGAGTGCCTGTGTTTAAACATTCTTCACACTCCAATTTAACACGTAATGCTTGAGATTGGAAACACTCACCCGGTCTTTCGGTGATTCAGGCGGCAAGTCTTCACCCTGTTTGTCTGCGTCCCACCGGGGTCGTGTTGAATCACTTTTAATAAGTGTTAGCAGTCTTCTCCGGATTTCTTTAGTGTGCACACTAGTGAATCTTCCGTTAATCTATACTCCTACCGTCTGACCAGGTTATTCGGGTATTTCTGGCGTGACGGTCCTGGGAGTAGAAGTGTCTCTGTGTATTTTTCCTCTGCAGGGCTGGATAGTAGTCAAGTCTACGCGTTTCAGCTCACCAGGGAGCCTTTGTCAAGATCTGCAGAGGAAAAATACACAGAGACACTTCTACTCCCAGGACCGTCACGCCGGAAATACCTGAATAACCTGGTCAGACGGTAGGAGTATAGATTAACGGAAGATTCACTAGTGTGCACACTAAAGAAATCCGGAGAAGACTGCTAACACTTATTAAAAGTGATTCAACACGACCCCGGTGGGACGCAGACAAACAGGGTGAAGACTTGCCGCCTGAATCACCGAAAAACCGGGTGAGTGTTTCCAATCTCAAGCATTACGTGTTAAATTGGAGTGTGAAGAATGTTCAAACACAGGTACTCTGATTGATAAAAAAAAGAGACTCACAAGCACCTTGAAAAACACTATCATACATCTATACAGGTGATTGCTGCTTAAGAGACTTTCAAGCCCTTACGGAGATTACCAGACAATACCGCATATATGAGTATGCTCACATCGCTGTATACAGACTCACAATAGTGTCCTAACACACAAAGAACTGTGTTAATTAGCAGAAGTTGGCACCACATATTTTGTTCAATCCAGTTATTTGTACTACAGCTCATCTTGAGCTTCATTTAGTTCTAGTCAATATTAAGTATTTGAACTGAGTTTTCGAATTGGTCTTTGTTAAAAGTTTTATATAGTAGATAAACCCGCTCTACAGCGAATGGATGATTAGAGTGTTGTAACATTTTATCTAATGTTTGTTTTTAGCCTGCTGATCTGATTCCAATAGGTCATATTATTTACATTTTTTAGAATAATTGGGCACCGGTGTCTTAGTATTTTAGTGAATGATTTTATATATTAATTTTTGAACCCACTTGAACTTATATGAATTTATCTGAACATCTTTAATAAAAATTGTTTTCTGATATTAGTACCTGCAGCACCTTGCATTTTTTAGGAATCAATAATTTAATATATTGTTCTTAGTTAGCATAAAGAAGTATAAATAATTCAAACCAGATCCTAAGGTCCAATTGTATAGATATATACATATTGTTAGCTGCCAATCCATTGTGAGTAATTTAGATTTTTCTCTACTAAACTGACAATAATTTCTGAGCCTGAAACTTATACGTTTTCATAGAAATTTAATTTTTGAGTGCCAGAGAGCCTCTTTTTGGCGCCGCCTCCATCCTTTGTAACTTAGATTACACACATGTGCCATGCACAGCACATGTGTCAACTTGCCCAAATTCAATACCGCCAACAAATTTCTTCCGTTGTCACAAACCACTTTGCCGATCTCCAGTTGGTGCGGAGTCAGCCACTGATCCACCTGTGCGTTCAGGGTGGACAGGAGTGCTGGTCCGGTGTGACTCTCTGCTTTCAGGCAAGTCAACCCCAAGACGGCGTGACACTGCCGTATCCGGGATGTGGAATAGTACCTGGGGAGCTGGGAGGGTGCTGTTGATGTGGAGCAAGACGCAGCCGCAGAAGAGGACTCAGCCGAGGAGGTTATGGAAGAGGATGGAGTAGGAGGAGTAGAGGAGGTGGCAGCAGGCCTGCCTGCAAGTCGTGGCGTGTCACCAACTCCTCTGCAGAGCCACGCATTCCATGCTTGGCAGCCGTCAGCAGGTTTACCCAATGCGCAGTGTAGGTGATATACCTGCCCTGACCATGCTTTGTAGACCAGGTATCAGTGGTCAGATGGACCCTTGCCCCAACACTGTGTGCCAGACATGCCATTACTTCCTATTGCACAATCGAATACAGGTTGGGGATTGCCTTTTGTGCAAAGAAATTTCGGCCGGGTACCTTCTACTGCGGTGTCCCAATAGCTACAAATTTTTGGAATGCCTCAGACTCCACCAGCTTGTATGGTAAAAGCTAGCGGGCTAAGAGTTCAGACAAGCCAGCTGTCAGATGCCGGGCAAGGGGGTGACTTTGTGACATTGGCTTCTTACGCTCAAACATGTCCTTGACAGACACCTGACTGTGGGCAGATGAGCAGGAACTGCTCAAGGCGAGAGACGGAGTGGCGGATGGTTGAGAGGGGGCAAGGAGGACAGCAGTGGTTGACGTGGCTGAAGATGCTGGACCAGGAGGAGGATGCCGGCTTTGAGTTTGTGTGCTGCTTGTACTCATGTGTTGATCCCATAGGCGTTTGTGATGTGCGATCATGTGCCTTCGCAAAGCAGTTGTACCTAGGTGGGTGTTGGACTTCCCACGACTCAGTTTCTTTTGGCACAGGTTGCAATTGCAAATGGCATCACTGTTGTCAGAGGCAGACACACAAAAAAATGCCACACTGCTGAGCTCTGCAATGACAGCATTCTGGTGGTGGCAAAAGCATCCGTTGATTGGCGTGCTGTCTGGCTGACCCCGGGTGCCAATGCATGCTGTCTGACTGTGCCACTAGCTCCTTGCGACGAACTCCCCCTGCTTCCAACTTGTCTCCTCCTCCTCTCTGTCTCCCCATCTGAACTTTCCCCCTGTTCTTCTTCTCTTCTAGCGGGCACCCACGTGACATCCACGACGCATCGTCATCATCAACCGCTTCACTTGTATCTGACAACTCAGCAAAGGAAGCAGCAGCGGGTACAACATCATCATCATCACACCGTACGTCAATGTGTGTAATGACAGCATTCTGGTGGTGGCAACAGCATGCGTTAATTGGCGTGCTGTCTGGCTGACCCCGGGTGCCAATGCATGCTGTCTGACTGTGCCACTAGCTCCTTGCGACGACCTCCCCCTGCTTCCAACTCGTCTCCTCCTCCTCTCTGTCTCCCCATCTGAACTTTCCCCCTGTTCTTCTCTTCTAGCGGGCACCCACGTGACATCCACGGACGCATCGTCATCATCAACCACTTCACTTGTATCTGACAACTCAGCAAAGGAAGCAGCAGCGGGTACAACATCATCATCATCATCATCACATCGTACGTCCATGTGTGTAATGCTGCCTGAGACATATCCCTGTTATCTACATCCTCTGTCAATAATGGTTGCGCATCACTATCACTCATTTCTTCCAACTGATGTGTAAATAACTCCTCTGACAGATTAAGTGAAGTGGCTGTGGTGCTAGTGTTGGTGGTGGCGGCAGGCGGGTGAGTGGTAACTTGAGAGGTGCCCGAAGCTAATCTGGAGGAGGATGGTGCGTCAAGGTTCCGAGCGGAAGCTGTAGAAGATTGGGTGTCCTGTGTTAGCCAGTCAACTATGTCCTCAGAACTGTTCGAGTTCAGGGTACATGACCTCTGAACACTGGGCATTATTCTAGGGCCAAAGGGAATCACAGCACCACGACCATGACGGCTCCTGCGGGGTGGCCTGCCTCTGCCTGTCATTTTTTTTCCGATTAGTGGTACTATGCGTGCAAGCTACTGTGACAACAGATATGAGTGGCACTGTGCACTGGCAGAAGTTGGCAGAGTAGACGCTGTAGGCCTGACACACACGCTTGCAGACAACTAACTGCTATTCAATCTATTACAGTCAAAATTGTATTTTTTTTTTTTTTTAAATGTACACTACTGTTACACCAGATATGAGTTGCACACTGGTGTGAAACTGTGCCCTGGCAGGCCCTGAAACGCACACGCGTGAAGGAAACTGACTGCTATTATTTCACAGTCAAAAAAGTGTTGTGTTTTTTTAAATGTACACTACTGTTACACCAGATATGAGTTGCACTGGGGTGACACTGTGCCCTGGCAGGCACTGAAACGCACACGTGTGAAGGAAACTGACTGCTATTATTTCACAGTCAAAAAAGTGTTGTTTTTTTAAAATGTACACTACTGTTACACCAGATATGAGTTGCACTGGGGTGACACTGTGCCCTGGCAGGCACTGAAACGCACACGTGTGAAGGAAACTGACTGCTATTATTTCACAGTCAAAAAAGTGTTGTTTTTTTTAAATGTACACTACTGTTACACCAGATATGAGTTGCACTGGGGTGACACTGTGCCCTGGCATGCACTGAAACGCACATGTGTGAAGGAAACTGACTGCTAATATTTCACAGTCAAAAAAGTGTTGTTTTTTTTAAATGTACACTACTGTTACACCAGATATGAGTTGCACTGGGGTGACACTGTGCCCTGGCAGGAAACTGTTACACCAGATATGAGTGGTGGCACTGGGCAAGTGGGCACAGTATACGCTGTGAGCCTGACACACACGCTGGAAGGCAGGCAACTGCAATTAGATTACACAGGAAAAAAAAAAAAAAAGCCGACTGATGTTATAGCCCTAAAAAGGGCTTTTTGGGGTGCTGTCCTTACAGCAGAGATCAGATGAGTCCTTCAGGACTGTAGTGGACACTTAATACACTAGCCTAGCTATCGATTTCCCTATTAAATCAGCAGCAGCTACACTGTCCCTCCTCTCACTAAGAATGCAGCTTCCGAATGAATCTAAAATGGATGCTGTCCAGGAGGTGGGAGGGAGGGTCTGCTGCTGATTGGCTGGAATGTGTCTGCTGACTGTGAGGTACAGGGTCAAAGTTTTACTCAATGATGACAAATAGGGGCCGGACCGAACATCGCATATGTTCGCCCACCGGGGCAACGCGAACATGCTATGTTCGCCGGGAACTATTCGCGACATCACTAGATTTAAGGAATTGATCCAATTTATATTTTTTGTCATGCAATTAGTAAAATGTGTTATAAATTCTCATTGGCTGTTAAAGAGACACTGAACCCAATTATTTTCTTTTGTGATTCAGACAGAGCATGAAATTTTAAGCACCTTTGTAATTTACTCCTATTATCAAATGTTCCTTATTCTCTTGGTATCTTTATTTGAAATGCAAGAATGTAAGTTTAGATGCCGGCTCATTTTTGGTGAACAACCTAGGTTGTCCTTGCTGATTGGTGGATAAATTCATCCACCAATCAAAAACTGCTGTTCAGAGTGCTGAACCAAGAAAAAAGCTTAGATGCCTTCTTTTTTTATATAAAGATAGCAAGAGAACGAAGAAACATTGATAATAGGAGTAAATTAGAAAGTTGCTTAAAATTGCATGCTCTATCTGAATCACGAAATAATTTTTTTGGGTTCAGTGTCCCTTTAATACGTATGATAATTGTATTTTTGGTGAAAATAAACTTTTCAATGAATTATGGTTGACGTGTTTTGTTAAAAAAAATTGTGAATAGTTGAAAAGTGTGGTACAGTTAGAATAACAAATGAATTGTATTAGATTATGCATATGTCAGAGACCTATAGGGGCCTAGTTATCAAGCCGTCAACCTCAAATACGCTGGAATTCCGCATCGTATTTGTGGCGAGGCTGATACGCCTTAGTTATCAAAGGCTCGAGACCGGCAAAAGTAGAATTTTGTGACGTAAGCATCGATCCGCCGGACTCAGTCCGACACAGATCGATTCTTACGTCACTCCAGATGTTCCGCACACAAGTGCGGCACATTCTCACTACTTTTGCTAGTTATCAAAAAACTAGCAGGTACGCTCGGCACTTTTACGGCCCAGCGTACCTGGTTTTCAATCCGCCACCCCTGGAGGCGGCGGATCCCATAGGAATCAATGGGAGTCTGACCATAGCGAAAGTACAAGTTCGCTGCTGACAGACATCCCATTGATTTCTATGGGAGCTGTCTACACCTAACACCCTAACACGTACCCCGAGTCTAAACACCACTAATCTGTCCCCCCCTACACCGCCGCAACTAAATAAAGTTATTAGCCCCTAAACCGCCGCTCCCGGAGCCCACCGCAAGCTACTCTATACATATTAACCCCTAAACCGCCGCTCCCGGAGCCCACCGCAACTATAATAAATGTATTAACCCCTAAACCGCCGCTCCCTGAACCCGCCGCAACCTATATTAAATGTATTAACCCCTATCCTGCCCCCCTACACCGTCGCCACCTATAATAAATTTATTAACCCCTATCCTGCCCCCCACTACACCGCCGCCACTGTAATAAAATTATTAACCCCTAAACCTAAGTCTAACACTAACGCCCCCCTAACTTAAATATTAATTAAATAAATCTAAATAATATTTTTATTATTAACTAAATTAATCCTATTTAAAACTAAATACTTACCTGTAAAATAAACCCTAAGATAGATACAATATAAATAATAATTATATATATAGGATTTATTTTTATTTTACAGGTACCTTTCAATTTATTTTAACTAGGTACAATAGCTATTAAATAGTTATTAACTATTTAATAGCTTACCTAGCTAAAATAAACTGAAATTTACCTGTAAAATAAATCCTAACTTAAGTTACAATTAAACCTAATACTACACTATCATTAAATTAATTAAATAAACTACCTACAAATAACTACAATTAAATACAATTACATAAACTAACTAAAGTACAAAAAATAAAAAAGCTAACAATTTTAAGCTACTTACACCTAATCTAAGCCCCCTAATAAAATAACAAACCCCCCCAAAATAAAAAAAATGCCCTACCCTATTCTAAATTAAATAAATTTCAAAGCTCTTTTACCTTACCAGCCCTTAAAAGGGCCATTTGTGGGGGCATGTCCCAAAGAAAACAGCTCTTTTGCCTGTAAAAGAAAAATACAATCCCCCCCAATCAGCCAATCAGATTGAGCTCGCATTCTATTGGCTGATCGGAACAGCCATTAGAATGCGAGCTCAATCTGATTAGCTGATTCCATCAGCCAATCAGATTTTTCCTACCTTAATTCCGATTGGCTGATAGAATCCTATCAGCCAATCGGAATTGAGGGGACGCCATCTTGGATGACGTCCCTTAAAGGAGCCGTCATTCGTCGTAGTCCGTCGGTGAAGAAGGTGGTTCCGCGTCGGCGGAAGGAAGATTCAAGACCCAGCTTGGAAGATGACTTCGCCCGGATAGAAGACCTCTTCAGCGCCTCTTTGAAGATGACATCGGCCGGATCGAAGACTTTTCTTCAGCGCCGCCTGGATGATGACTTAATCGGATGGAAGATTTCTTCAGCGCCGCTTGGAGGATTAACTTCTTCCGCTCCGGATGTCCACTTCGGTTCCATCGGTGGCTCGGCTGAGTGAAGACAACTAAAGGTAGGATGATCTTCAGGGGATTAGGTTTTTGTAAGGGGGGTTTGGGTTAGATTAGGGGTATGTGGGTGGTGGGTTTTAATGTTGGGGGGGGTTGTATTTTTCTTTTACAGGCAAAAGAGCTGTTTTCTTTGGGGCATGCCCCCACAAATGGCCCTTTTAAGGGCTGGTAAGGTAAAAGAGCTTTGAAATTGATTTAATTTAGAATAGGGTAGGGCATTTTTTTATTTTGGGGGGGTTTGTTATTTTATTAGGGGGCTTAGATTAGGTGTAAGTAGCTTAAAATTGTTGTAATATTTTTAACATGTTTGTAACTTATTTTTTTATTTTTTGTAACTTAGTTCTTTTTTATTTTTTGTACTTTAGTTAGTTTATGTAATTGTATTTAATTGTAGTTATTTGTAGGTAGTTTATTTAATTAATTTAATGATAGTGTAGTATTAGGTTTAATTGTAACTTAGGTTAGGATTTATTTTACAGGTAATTTTGTATTTCTTTTAGCTAGGTAGTTATTAAATAGTTAATAACTATTTAATAACTATTCTAACTAGCTAAAATAAATACAAAGTTACCTGTAAAATAAATATAAATCCTAAGATAGGTACAATATAATTATTATTTATATTGTAGCTATATTAGGGTTTATTTTACAGGTAAGTATTTATTTTTAAATAGGAATAATTTATTTAAGGATAGTGTAGTGTTAGGTGTAATTGTAACTTAGGTTAGGATTTATTTAACAGGTACATTTCTCTTTATTTTAGCTAGGTAAGCTATTAAATAGTTAATAACTATTTAATAGCTATTGTACCTGGTTAAAATAAATTGAAAGGTACCTGTAAAATAAAAATAAATCCTAAAATAGCTAGAATATAATTATTATTTATATTGTAGCTATATTAGGGTTTATTTTAAAGGTAAGTATTTAGTTTTAAATAGGATTCATTTAGTTAATAAGAGTTAATTTATTTAGATTTATTTAATTAATATTTAAGTTAGGGGGGCGTTAGGGTTAGACTTAGGTTTAGGGGTTAATAATTTTATTACAGTGGCGGCGGTGTAGTGGGGGGCAGATTAGGGGTTAATAAATTTATTATAGGTGGCGACGGTGTAGGGGGGGCAGGATAGGGTTAATAGGTTTAATATAGGTTGCGGCGGGTTCAGGGAGCGGCGGTTTAGGGGTTAAACTATTTATTTATTTGCGGAGAGGTGCGGGATCAGCAGGATAGGGGTTAATAATTTTATAATAGAGGGCGACGGTGTAGGGGGGGCAGGATAGGGGTTACTAGGTATACTGTAGGTGGCAGCGGTGTCCGGGAGCGGCGGTTTAGGGGTTAATACATTTATAAGAGTTGCGGCAGGGTCTAGGAGCGGCGGTTTAGGGGTTAGTAACTTTATTTAGTTGCGGGGGGCTCCGGGGGCGCCGGTATAGGGGGTAGAACAGTGTACTTTAGTGTGAGTGCTTAGTGACAGGCTAGCAATAAAGCTGGGAAAAAGCCAAAGGGCAGCGAGATCGGATGAGTGATAACTGTCACAGTCCGCTGCTCATCGCCCCGCGGCTTTTTGACAGCTTTATTTGATAACTTAGGCGTATTTTTTCAGGTCCGCGGCGGCGATGTGAGGCGAGCTTAGGCGGGCGTATTGGGCCGGCGAAGCCAGAAAAGTAGACGGCTTGATAACTACCCCCCATAGAGTGATCATATATTTTATTAGTGAAGACAGCAAAAGACAACAAAAGATTCCATACAAATGTCGCTTAAAACCACAAAATAAGAACTACAGATGATTACCAAGCACATCAAACTCTGGGGAAAAAATATGCTTAAAGGGACACTTAACACCTGTCTTCTAATAATCCCTAAAACCTACTTTTTCTTATTAATAAAAATAAAATAATTACTGCTGTCTATTTTTTCTGTTCCTCTTACCCCAAACTGTTGAAGGAGATTGTTTTGAAGTACAGTGTTGATCCAGTGCTTGATTTCCTATATAAGCTGCCATATTGTAACGCACGTTTCAGGGGCACAGTAGTCACATGCTCATAATGCAGTCACATGACACGCACAGCATCTGCAGCGTGTGAGCTGCAGTCTCTGAAGATACATATTTATTTATTTGTCACAGTGTAAATGAATTAGCTTTCTCCCTCTGTTTATATTCACACACATTATGCAGCACATTTGAAATAAAATGCTTTATAAGCACTGTTTATGTTTTTAATGCCCCCACAGTTTTACTCTTACTGCCCACAAGATTTATGCTCTAAGCCAGTGTTTTTCAACCAGTGTGCCGTGGCACACTAGTGTGCCGTGAGAGATCCTCAGGTGTGCCACTGCAGACTGACAACAGTGTGACATATTTTTTAAACTTTGCTTGTTTTTTACTCCCAGTGCAGGGGTAGTTTGTAGGAGGCATGGCATAACAGCACAATACATACAGTATGTGTGTGTTTGTGTGTATGTGTATATATATATATATATATATATATGCTGTATTAGGCTACAATGTGTGATTTTTTTTAAATTTTGGGATGGTGGTGTGCCATAGGATTTTTTAATGTAAAAAAGTGTGCCACAGCAAAAAAACGCTGTGTGCAGTTTTCAGGCACTATTGTCGCAAATCATTTGTAAGCTCCGTGAGGGAGAGATGGAGGCTCTCAGACACGCTGCAGAAGATTTATGCTTCTTATGACCTCTCCTGCGCTGCTTATGTAAAGCACTTGTACCAGCCAGCTAACTGATCAGTTAGTAATGATCGTCTGTTTTATTTACCAGTGTGATCTGCTCCTGTCACACCCTCTGATGATCACAGACACATGACCCCTATATAGGCCATACATTACGCCTTCTATAAATAAATAAAACAAGTTACAAGAAGGATGGGTGTAAAGGCCGCAGCCCACATTTATTAAATAATTTTTTAATTAACAATCTTCAAATCAACAATTAAATTAATCATAAACTTCTTTAACTTTTAAAACAAAAGGTGCCATAGCACCGAGATGTACCTTCCCCCCGGTTTACAACCAGATACATCCCCCAAAACTCTCCCGCCTCTTTAGGGAGGTACCAACTTAACCTCCAGATCTAAAACACCCCGCCATAGCACGCCAATGCGTGCCTACCCCACCCGGGCTAAGGCCTTTAACACGGCTTCTTTGATGTTAAAATTAAAAAGATGCAAACCTACCTCATTTAAGTGTACACCATCCTTCAAAAAGAAACAACGCCCAGTCTCCCCTTCGAACTCTACATGGCGAATGCCAAACCCCCCAATCCTGTAAACAAAACTACTAACTGATCTATTTACCTTTTTTCTAGAGGCCTCCAGCTTCTTCACATCCCATGCTGCCCTCCAGACAGACCTAGGTTCAATATCAGACCACACTAACACCATATCAGGGAATAATTCCTGCAACCTAACCAAATCCCGCTTAATTTTGTCGAACAAATCCTTCTGAGAAATGAAACCCAAGTCATTTCCTCCTGCATGTACAATTAGAATCGCTGGAGGCCGAAACAACCTAGCATAACCCACAACCTTTCTAAGCAATTGGTCCCACCTCAACCCTCTGGTCCCAAACCACCTCAACATCACTGTCTCCTCATTAAGCTTCAGCTGAATGCCCTGCTCTGTACTTGCTGCTGCCTTCCGGGCCCAATAAATGTAGGAATGCCCGACAATCCAACAATGTACTGGTCCTGTCAAAACAAAAACAAAACCTAAACTCTCATATCAAGCCTAACATAAGATTTAAAACATCCAGACTTCCAGCCACCAATCCTCTTAATCACATTCTCACCCAAACCCAAATTGGCCGCCTCCGTCGCTGCCCCGATCCGGAACGAGTGAGTACCAAACTCCTTTGCCACATAACCAAGCTTCGACAATACCTTTCTAAACACCGCCAGGAATTGAAAACGCGAAAGACTGGACCCATCCTGATGTACAAACAAAGGTAAGAAACCCGCTGGACGCACCTCCAAAAAGGCCTTCAATACCGCCACCGGACAACAACTCCCTTTAGTTTCTTTAATCTGAATCCACCTTCCCAACCCCTTTTGATACGTTTTCGATTTCCTTAACCATACCCATAACACATTATCTTTGATAGATACATCTCGGGCCCACAGACCCCCAGAATCCTGTCTATTAGCACCAACTATTTCAGATATACGAAAAGCACCAAAAAAGGCCAACACAAAAGCAGCCTGAAATAAAAGAAATTCAAACTCAGATGAACACACAGCATTTAACGAACCCAATATCTGCTTCAAAGTATCAAAAACCACTGGACGTCTTCTGTCGTTACACACCTGACCTTTACATAAGCCCCTTACTGCCAATCTAATTACAAACAGTTTTGTCAAGTCCTGCCAACCTAATAACTTAAAAAGAAAACCCATTGCTGCAATGGATTTATGAACTTTTGACTTTGACCAACCCAAATCGCCCCATTGCAAGACCCATGCTAAGAGTCCATGACTCCACTCATCATTGGCGAATACCCAACCATTCGCTGACACAAATTTAAACCACTGCTTCCAAACAGATACATAAGCCAACCAAGTACCTTGAGCTAATGCTCCCTTAGCGACTCAAATTAAATCCAGCATCTCAGATCCCATAGCTCTGCCGGACATCCAACACCCTCCTTCTCTGCTTCCGGAGCCACTTTCCAGAACCTTTCCCACTGAAAGCGAGAAAGAGAATCAGCAATGACATTCTGACAACCTGGAACATGAACAGCACGAAATAAAACATTCAATTGCATACAATCCAGCACAAACAACCTCAGTAGACGCACCACTGGCAGCGAGCTAGATGTGAGTCTGTTAATTGCGAACACAACCCCCAAGTTATCCGTGCGGAATATCACCTTTCTGTCCCTAAGAAAATCTTTCCAAATTTTCAACGCTACTACCAACGGGAACAATTCCAGAAAAACCAAATTCTTATTGAGACCCGCCTGTTTCCATTCCACCGGCCATAACTCCGCAGACCAATGCCCATGCAAATATGCACCGTAACCCACCGAACCAGAGGCATCAGTATACAAATGAATATCCTCATTCGAAACTGCCAAACCTTGAACCATCGCACATCCATTAAAATCTTCTAGAAAAATCAGCCAAATTTTTAAATCCTCTTTTAGCTCCTTACCCAACCGAATCCAATGAGAGGGGTTCTTTACACCTGCCGTTGCTAAAGATAATCTCCTACAGCAGACTCTCCTAACCGGGATAATTCTGCAGGCAAAATTAAGCTTTCCAACTAACGACTGAATTTCCTTAAGCCTAAGCTTCTTTCTCTTCAAACAAGAATCAATGCAACTCTTCAGGTCCAAAACTTTATCCAAAGGCAAACGGCATTCCATCTTCCCCGAATCAATTTCAATGCCCAAAAAACTCAAAACTGTTTGTGGACCTTCCGTCATTTGATGAGCTACTGGAATGCCGAAATCTGCTGCCACCGCAAAGAAGTGTTCCATAAGCTGAGCACAATCCATTTCACCTGCCTTACCAACAAAAAGGAAATCATCAAGGTAATGCACCACTGACTTCAATCCAGATACCTGTCTAACCACCCATTCCACAAAAGTGCTGAATTTTTCAAAATACGCACATGATATGGAACAACCCATTGGCAGACACAAATCCACGTAAAAGGACCATTCAAAATAACAGCCCAACAAGTGATGACAAACCGGATGCACAGGTAAAAGCCGAAAGGCTGCCTCCACGTCCACTTTCCCCAACAAAGCACCCACACCCGCCGCCGTCACCAGCTTAACAGCCTGATCAAATGAAGCGTACCTCACTGCAGCTACGTCAGGATCTATACCGTCATTAACTGACGAACCTTTTGGGAAAGACAGATGGTGAATTAAACGAAACTGTCCAGCCACTTTCTTGGGAACCACTCCCAACGGGGACACCCTCAAATTCTTAAATGGTGGGTGACTGAATGGTCCTGCCATCCTACCCAATGCCACTTCCTTATTCAATTTACTTCTAACAACCTCTGGAAATTCCTTAGCAGACTTTAGATTCCCCGAAATTTGACAAACCCCCCCCGTCCTCAAACGGGATCCAAAAACCAGAACTAAACCCTGTTAACAACAACTCAGCATCACTCGCTTTTCCCCTCACCTTAGCGAATCGCTCTAACCAGGGCACCATCCTTCTTACCCTCACTGGGGTCTTGGCCCTTAAGAGCAACCTCTCCTGACTTACCACCGCCACCTTTTTTGAAACATCTGAACCAAGGGTGAGTTCCTTCACAACCGGAACAAGCGTGCTTGTATTTACATCCACTACCGAATTTACACAAGCCTTCATTGTACTGGAAGCACAACCCTTTTCTAATGGCCACTGCCGCACCTCCCCCTGAAACTCCCCCAGATGAGCCGACACCCCCTGCATTTCCTGCCCCGAGACCACGAAAGGACCCACGCATTGGAGTCATCAACTCCAACCAGATCCCCAGATCCCGGTCATCCCAACGCATCTCCGGCCTTACTGCCAAACGCTGACGAAATTGTTCGTCATACCGCCACCACGCCAATCCCCCATATATGCGACATGCCCCCGAGATTTCATCATAATAGCAAAAGAGCGCGGAACACTGATCTGGGAACTTCTCACCAATCACCGAAGCCAGAATACAAAAGGCCCTTGACCAATTTGAAAGCGTTTTTGGTAACTTACGATAACGTTTCTTGCGTTCATCCTCTTCTTTCTTCTCTTTATCCTTTGTCTCCTCTTTAATCTCCATCATCTGCTCCAAGGGTAACAGTGAAAAGAGCTCCAAAAATTCCCGTTTCCATATTTTCTCTTTTATTTCCTGTATCAAATGAATCCCAAGTGGTCCAATAGAGCATAAGCACGGTCTTCTCATCGCGCACTCTGGAACTTTCACAATGTCCCCCGACGAAACCACGTCTTTTTTCTGCCCTTGAGTCCCCCCAGCTACCAGACCGCTGTCTCCCGAACCCGCAGCCACACCTGCTCCAGAGGCCACGCTTCCTGACCCTGTAACCACTCCCGACACAGGAGTCCCAACACCCGAACCCCCACTCCAAGCCGACGCCACATTCTCTTTCTGACCTTCTGATTGCCTTTCAATTTTTGCCAATAATTCCTTTAAGCCGCTCACCAGCGTCTGTTGCATACTACCACCAACATGCTCACTACCATCCACCACCACCATTCTTGCAGCACCCTCACCTGTGTTCCTGGGTGCCGTATTTGGATATACTGCTCCGGAATCCCTCACCTGCTCTGCTACAACTGCCACCGGCTGAGGCCTAGATTCCCGCTCACGGGGTCTATAAGCCCTCCGTCTGGGCGAAGATGACCAGGACCTTCTCCTCCTTCCACTCCTCACTGCCGCTCTTTCCAACCTTCCCCATGTGGGCGACCTCCTTTCCTGACGATGACGAACTCTCTCTCTAGGCGACCGGGATTTTTCCCGACGCCGTTCCTCACCAGACCTCCTGGGACTATGGCGCTCACGGGCATCCACAACCCGCGGCCGTATCTGCGGAGAGGAGACAGTGAAAGGCCTAACATGATAACCCTCCCTATTACTACTACCACTCCCTACCCTAGACCTAACCCTAGAATCTCCATCCTCCTCCTGCACAATAAAACCAGGTGATAAAGCCCTTATTAACTGTTCTAAAGTGGCCAGGTCCCCTACCTGCCGTTGACCCACTGGTCCAGCTGAAGTGCCCTCCCCAGGATCCTCCATATCCAAGTCACTGTAGGTATAATCAAAGCACAACGCATCTCCCTCCATGTCCTGCCCTGCCGGAGCAACAGAAATATCTGTCCCGCCGCCCACATGGGCCCTTTTTTCCTGCCCTAAACCTGTCGGAGATAAATGTAATACATTAATTCCCCCTCTATCAAACCCCCCCCCCCCCACCTATTCCTAATTGCCTTCCCCCCCTCGTTCTGCTCTTCCCATTTCCTTTTGTGCACACCCCTTTACCCCTATGACTTACACTATCAGACTGACCTACACTTTCTTTCCTTAACCCACAGCCCTCTTCAACCTGAACCTTCCTAGACCTATTACTTCTAACCGATTTCCTCACACTCTTCAACCCTCTCCTGGGAACTGCGCATATAACATGACTATCAACATCACCCCTTATGTCCCTTTCAACAATCCCAGACCCTTCTATTTGATATTCTACTGCCGCCCCAATTTTTTCCCTCCTCACATTTAATTCTGTGCCTTCACACTCCCCTTCCAACAGCTCCAGATTTTGAGAGGCAACAGGATTTAACTCCTTTGCCGAAACCAGCTCCCGCAAATCCTGAGAGGCCAATATGTTCCTATCTCCTGACGGTGCCACATTCCTAAGTGAATCATCTCCCTGACATGAAGGCAACCTTTCCCCAGATTGATCAAGGCCCAGCCCACTCAATACATTTTCCTTACCTGCCGTGAGCCCGGTCCTGCTAGTCGCCTCATCCGTCTGCTCCTTCTCCAATGACATCTGCACTTTAGCCTTACCAACGCTCCTCCGCTCAACCGGTAAGGATTTGGACCCACCCCCCCGCCGGGGGGCTCCGACACTGCTGCTCCCGACATCCGGAGATAAACGAACTGGAGGCCTGGACCGCCTCCGCGACCTGCCGTGACTGCTCCCTTCCGATGAAGCTCCCGGGAGATTGGCAGCCGCCAAATAATCCCGGAGCCATGCTGTCCCGCGTGCTGCCGCCACCTTGCTAACTTCATCGAGGACCGACTCCATCCTCTAAGGCCTATCCAACCGCAAGGTGCAAACTTTTACCTTGCGCTTGTATTAGCTAAAGAGGACGGTTGATACGCGCCCAAATTTGAAATAGCCGTCACAGGCTCCGCCCACTCTGACCGGACGGCTCCATTGCCATAATAGGGGTCACATTCCCCTACGTCAATTTATTCCTCCAGGGAGTCAGTTCTGCTCTAGTGACTGTGTCTTCGCAGAGGATGTGACAGGAGCAGTTCACACTGGTAAATAAAACAGATGATCATTACTAACTATCAGTTAGCTGGTACAAGAGCTTTACATAAGCAGGAGAGTTCATGAGAGGCAGAAATCTTCTGCACGGCCACAGAGTATATCCAGCGTGTCTGAGAGCCACCCTCTCCCCCTCCCTCTCCCTCATGATTTACAATAGTGCCTGAAAACGGCAAAGGGCTTTTGATTAGACTAGAGCATAAAACTTGTGGGCAAGAGTAAAACTGTGGGGGGCGTTAAAAACATAAATATTGCTTATGAAGCATTTTATTTCAATTGTGCTACATAAATGTGTGAATATAAATAGTTGGGGAAAGCTTATACATTTAGACTATGAGTGACAAATAAATATCTTCAGACAATGCAGCTCACACGCTGCAAACAGATGTGATTCTCTAAGTTATATGTAACAAATAATATGCTGTGTGTGTCATGTGACTGTATCATGAGCATGTGACTACTGTGCCCCTGTAAGGTATGTTCCAATATGGCAGCTTACATAGTAGAATCAAGCACTAGATCAACACTGTACTTCAAAACAATCTTCATCATTAGTTTGGGGTAAGAGGAACAAATAAAATAGACAGCAGTGATTATTTTATTTTTATTAATAAGATAAAGTAGGTTTTAGCCATTTTCAGCAGGTGTTAAATGTCCCTTTAATTAAATCATGATCACAAGCATTATTGGGACTGTCTTAAAGGGACATGAAGCCCAAAAATTTTCTTTCATGATTTAGATAGAACATACAATTTTAAACAACTTTCCAGTTTACTTCTAGTATCAAATTTGCTTAATTCTCTTGGTATCATTTGTTGAAGGAGCAGCAATGCACTACTGGTTTCTAACTGAACACATGGGTGAGCCAATGACAATCAGGATATATATATACAGCGACCAACCAGCAGCTAGAACCTAGGTTCTTTGCTGCTTCTGAGCTTACCTAGATAAACCTTTCAGCAAAGCATAACAAGAGAAGGAAGCAACTTAAATAATAGAAGTACATTGGAAAGTTGTTTAAAATTTTATGCTCTGGGGGGTGCAGCTAGCCAGCAATCAAGATGGTCGAAGCTCCTAGAGCTCTAAAGTGTAATCAACTATATAGACCTTCCATTACTCCAGAAACGGGAGATTTTATGAGGCACCTACTGTGAGTACACCTTAAAAGCCTGATGTGATTATAAATGTCATTATTACCCTGACAGCTCTGGCCCTACCTTATAGAGACAACAGCACTCTCTCCTTCTACAAACTGGTATTTAATGGGGCATGTCAGCTACCCTATGCATCATTAAGGGCCTACCAAGCTCATCTTATCTCACATGGCAATAACCAAACTGTGGACAGGGACTTTTTGTTTAACCTGCATCTATAGAGAAACATGGACAATTTATGTACTTTTTTCATCTTTATACACAAAGTAAATATACAGTGAGGCATCCATAACAAAATACAGTAGATGCATAGCTTGTTTCTTACTATATCTGTGGATATCAAACGGACCAACGCAGACCCAGATATTCCTGATATTATCAAGCATCTGTAAACTGCCTGTTACACACTGCTCTCTGCTTTCTTAAAAAAGTACATCAACCTCTAACACATCAGAGCACTATGGCATCAAGGAGACCATCCAGATAAGAGAGGATTTGCAGGGGCCCTGCTACCCCAATTCAAAAAGTACATTCCTACTATAAAGCGGTATAGCCCTCCTTAATGGACCCACTAGACACATCAGACAAGATTAATTGGATACTATGGACCAGGACATGGACCCTGATGAAGGAGCCCCCGTACCAAGGCAGACCACTGAGCATTACCCTCCAAGGAGGACTTTTCTCCTTTTATAGCCCAAGTAAGCAATATGATCAAATCCAGGCTTTCTGAGGTCAGGAAAGATATCAGTGCAAATGGAAATAGTAATGTAGTAATGTACAACTCAAAGAAGATGTTGAACATACAGATAAGTTCCTTGACCTCCAAACCCGCCAATACTCTCATAACTCTACACTAATTCGACAGCTGCAAGATCAAGTGGAAGATCTGGATAATAGAGGGAGGCACCAAAATGTCAGGATCAGAGGTATCCCTGAATCCATCTACTGACTTGCTCCTCTATCTCCAGAAATGATTTAACCTGCTACTAGATAGCAAGGAGGCCATTGATTTCCCACTGGACAGATACCATCGTGACTTACAGCCCCCTCCCAAAGAACCTGCCCCACCAAGGGATGTCATCTTCAAATTCATCAGCTTTCAAGACAAAGAAAATATCCTCTCTGCAGCGAGGAAAAAGTCTCTAATTACCTCCAAGAGTAGCCCCCTGCAACTCTTTGCAGACCTTAGTCAATTGACTTTGTCTAAAAGGCGAGAAACCAAATGCCTCACTCTACACCTCAGAGAATTAGGAATCCCTTATAGATGGGATTTTCCATTTTGCTTCAAAGCTTTTAAGGATAATAAAACAACCATCTACAAATCACCTTGGATCACTTTTTTCTCACAATTTGAGCATCACAAAACCAGCTCTTCCCCCCTTCCAAAGTGATCTTGCCACAAATATCATGACCTCTGGTTCCTCACCTCAGAGACATGGATGGATAAAAGTCCCCTGCAAAAGGTAAAACAAGGGCCCATCCAACATAGCTCCAGCTCCACCAATAGTGAGCCCCATTCCAGATACCTGAAGCAAATATATTTCAAAATAAGACTTTCTATCTGTTGAAGGCACTTGGATAATCTTGCAAATATGATGTACATGTTCCTAATTTTCAACTCCAAACAACCGTCACCCTGTTAGTCCTCTGTTCTGTAGGTAAACTTTACTAGGCCCTTTCCTCCAGTTAGACAGGAGCTCTACAACTCCACCATGTAGCTGAGCATACACCTCAAACCGCGGGCACCAATTCAAACTTACTCAAATTACATTATGTCTGTAGCTGCCGCTACTTCACTCCCATTACCTTCTTCCGCAATAGTGTCTCCACCTAGATATATAATGTCAATATTATCTCATTTTAACTCAATTTTCAGTACTTATGTATAGCCCCGTCTCCTTTACGGGTAGTAATCTCCCTACCTAATGGCAACCTACATCTATAGCCAACCTGCTACTGAACAGTTGTAGCGAATACTTATACCCCTCCCCCTCTAAGTGCATATTATGGTTTTACATTTTGTTAAAATAGTTTTAATTTTTGTTGTACTTACGCTTGTTTTATATTTTTACAGATATACTGATATCTACCAGAGACTTCTTTTACTCTGTCCTCCCCCTTTCTGGCTATCTCTTTTAGTCCACTCTAGGCTGGGTGGGAGCCAGCCTGTCCATCTAATGAGAATTCCCAGGTAAAGCATTGTACAGCTTAAACTATGCAACATATCCCAAAAGCAACAATTTAGTTTTTTCAATCTCTAACCCTTATCACAAATGGGTAAAACATATCCTTAAATTAGTCAAGCAAAATGCCAAAGACCTGTACTCTCCACTAAGCAATCTGTTGCTCTATACTAAGTCAAAAGCAGATATCATCTTTATCCAAGAAACATATTTCCCTAAAGATAACCCACCAACATTTACCAATAAAGAATTCCTGATGGGATTTTTCTCGTCCAATAATGGGAAGTGAGGTGGGATTGGAATTCTACTGCATAGATCTTTACCCTTCCATTCACTCACTGTTGACTCAGATCCAGAGGGCAGATGGCTCATCCTGATGGGCCTCCTTTACTAAAGAACGGTAACATTAGCCAATGTCTATGCTCCCAATAGTAAACAAGCTAATTTCTTTCACAAAAGCACTAGTAAAATAGTCCATATCCAAAAGAGCTTCCTAATCTTAGGGGGTAACTTCAATATAGCGATGGAACGGGACGTAGTAACATCTCCCACAAATCACTAATAGATATAGGCACCAACGTCCATAAACTGTCATTAATGGACGCATAGAAAGCTAAACATCCTGGACAAACAAATTTCACTTTCTACTCTAACCCCCATAAAAACTATTCCCGCATTGACTATATATTTATAGATCAACTCAGCTATAGTTTCTTAGAGACTCGGACATAGAACCCATAAGCTGGTTGGATCATGCTATGGTCAGTGTCACCATAGATTGGACGGATTCTCTCCTGTCCCCTTATATGTGGCAATTACATGAATCCCTTCTGAAAAATCCTTTAGTTTCTTTGAAACTATCTGAGTCTATTCAGGAATACTTCAAATTAAACAATACACATTGCATATCCCCACATACCCTGTGTGAAGCACACATAACAGTAATAAGGGGGAGAACGTATTAAACATAAAGCAATTTTGACTTAACAATATCAAACAGCCTACTTGGCCTCATTAAACAAACTACGTGACCTAAAAATCCAATATAAATCTGATCCACTAAACAGCACCCTTTCCCTGTTCCTAAGAAAGGCAAGTAATTAGTCTAACCATCTATTATATAGGGAAGCCCCCAAAAAAGCAGTGTACCTCAAAAAATAGTGCTTCCTGTGGAACATCCTCTCTTGGGTAGCCATCATATAGTGGATCAATCCAGACTCTACTACAGTAAACTATACAATCTTCCCACTCCACCAGCTGTGAAAGAACCAATATGTGAACAATATATAGCAGACGCTAACCTCCCCACATTATCTGACGATTTTGTTACGTCCCTAGATGAGCAGATTTCCCTCCAAGAAGTTTATGCAGCCATTAATGCTCTCACCCTTAATAAAAGCCAAGGCCTAGGTGGTTTCTCCAATCTGTATTACAACCGATTTAGACGTTTGCTGCCCCCTTTCCATCTCACTAACATGTTTCATTCTTTAAGTGACACTGAGTCCTGGTCCTGTCAAATATTAGAAGCACACATATCAGTGTTACCAAAAGCCAACAAAGATCGCACTAAAGTAGAGAACTATAGGCCCATTTCACTACTCAACACAGATATCAAAATATTTCCTAAACTTTTAGCATTACAACTCAGTAAGGTCCTTCCTCAATTCCTCAGACTGCTGCTCCATAACCCTGTCCGCCTGCTCTGAGCAGACGGACAGACATCGCCGCAATTCAACCCGATCGAGTACGATCGGGTTGATTGACAGCTCCCTGCTGGCTGCCGATTGGCCACGAGTCAGCAGGGAACAGCGTTGCTCCAGCAGCTCTTGTGAGCTGCTGGTGCAATGCTGAATACGGAGAGCGTATTGCTCTTCGTATTCAGCGAGGTCTGGCGGACCTGATTCGCACTGTCGGATCAGGTCCACCAGACCTTGTTAAATATAGGCCCATAGAATGATGTTTAACCATTTAATTGTCTCTTTTAGCAAATGTGTAGGTTTAACTCAAAACAGCTATGTAGCAGGTGATAGTTAAACTGTGCATATATAGAATGATGTTTAACCATTTAATTGTCTTTCAGCAAATGTGTAGGTTTAGCTCAAAACAGATATGTAGCAGGTGATAGTTAAAATGTGCATATATAGAATTATGTTTAACCATTTGATTGTCTTTCAGCAAATGTGTAGGTTTAGCTCTAAACAGATATGTATATATAATTGACGTAGACGACAGTTTAGCAGTTTGAAAGACTCTTTCAAATCATCAAAGTCACTAGCAGAGCAATTAAAAAATGTTACATTTCTACAATTTAGCTGTTATGTAAATGTTTAACATATTTTTTAGATTTTATGGATCTTTTGTGATTTTCGTAGACACAAATGCATTGTATAATTTTTTCTTTTATTTAATTAATTTGTAAAATCATCATCCCCTGTGTCGTAGCGTGACACTCTAGAGTAGCTGCCTTCAATCTTGGACTTTTGTCTGTGATTGTATTATATCACAACATCTGGACATATTAATTTTGTTATATATGTTTTGATTTTTCATTTGTATTTATATGTTTATATTTTTGCATATATTTGTAATATACATGGGTCAGGTTACAAATCTGATACCGAATCATATGCTCTTATAGGATATCCATATTTTGGTATTTAGGATACTGTTTGTACCTTTTACTGTGATCATTGCAGCATATTGTACATTTTTTGCTCTTTTTGTATACTTCATTAAGAGATTTTAGTTTATAATCCATTATATTTAGATACACATACATTTTGTTATTGCTTGGCGCCCCTTACTGGTACCTGTTTGGCTCTGGTTGTCATCTGTGTACTGTTTGTCTAACCTTGGGAAGAAATCCAAATTTTGTACGTAAGACAACCTTATCCTCATGACAAATAAGGTAAGGGGGTCACATTGGAATGCTGAAAGCTCAGACACTCTACGAGCAGAAGAAATCGCTACCAAAAATAAAACCTTTCAAGATAACTTGATATCTAAGGAATGCATAGGTTCAAACGGAACCCCTTGAAGAACCTTGAGAACTAAATTAAGACTCCATGGAGGAGTAACTGGTCTAAACACAGGCCTAATTCTGGTTAAGGCCTGACATCAGGGACATCAGCTAGACACTTGTGTAACAGGATAGATAATGCTGAAATTTGACCCTTTAAAGAACTTGTAGATAATCCTTTCTCCAATCCTTCCAAGAGAAAAGATAAAATCCTAAGAATCCTAACTCTACTCCAGGAGTAGCCCTTGGATTCACACCAATAAAAGGTATTTACGCTAAATCTTGTGATAAATCTTTCTAGTGACAGGCTTACGAGCCTGAATCAAAGTGTCTATGACTGAGTCAGAAATTTTTTCACAAACTTTCGGTTTCTCACTGAAATTATTTACAAACAGCTTGTGCAATTATGGCATAAATGGTTGTAATTTTTTCTCTGGGATCCCCTTTGTTCAGAAATAGCAGACATATATGCCTTTGGCGTTGCTTTTTGGTAATTAGAAGGCCGCTAAATGCCACTGTGCACCACACGTGTATTATGCCCAGCAGTGAAGGGGTTAATTAGGGAGCATGTAGGGAGCTTTTTGGGGTAATTTTAGCTTTACTGTAGTGTAGTAGACAACCCCAAGTATTGATCTAGGCCCATTTTGGTATATTTCATGCCACCATTTCACCGCCAAATGCGATTAAATTTAAAAAAAACTTACATTTTTCACAATTTTAGGTTTCTCACTGAAATCATATACAAATAGCTTGTGCAATTATGGCACACATGGTTGTAAATGCTTTTCTGGGATCCCCTTTGTTCAGAAATAGAAGACATATATGGCTTTGGTGTTGCTTTTTGCTACTTAGAAAGCCGATAAATGTCGCTGTGCATCACACGTGTATAATGGCTAGTAGTGAAGGGGTTAATTAGGTAGCTTGTAGGGAGCTTTCAGGGTTAATTTTAGCTTTAGTGTAGAGCTCAGCCTCCCACCTGAAACATCAGACCCCCTGTTCCCTCCCAAACGGCTCTCTTCCCTCCCCCACCCCCTTAAGTACTGGCAGCAACTCTGCCAGTACTAAAATAAAAGGTATATTTAGGCTCTTCTTTTTTTTTAAAGCATATTTACATATGCTGATGTGTAGGACCCCCCCTTAGCCCCCAACCTGACTGATCCCCACCAAACAGCTCTCTAACCCTCCCCCTCTGCCTTAATGGGCGCCATCTTGGGTACTGGCAGCCGTCTGCCAGTACCCAGTTTAGAATAAAATTGTTGTTTTTTCTAAATTTTAACCATTTTCTGTAGTGTAGCAACCCCCCCACCAAAGACCAACCCCCCACCCCCTCCTAGATACCTTCAATTGTTTTGTTTTTTTAAACATTAAAAACAAAATTTATGCTTACCTGATAAATTTCTTTCTCTTGTGGTGTATCCAGTCCACGGGTTCATCCATTACTTGTGGGATATTCTCCTTCCCAACAGGAAGTTGCAAGAGGACACCCACAGCAGAGCTGTCTATATAGCTCCTCCCCTAACTGCCACCCCCAGTCATTCGACCGAAGACAAGCAAGAAAAAGGAGAAACTATTGGGTGCAGTGGTGACAGTAGTTTTAAAATAAAAAACACCTGCCTTAAAGTGACAGGGCGGGCTGTGGACTGGATACACCACAAGAGAAAGAAATTTATCAGGTAAGGATAAATTTTGTTTTCTCTTGTAAGGTGTATCCAGTCCACGGGTTCATCCATTACTTGTGGGATACCAATACCAAAGCTTTAGGACACGGATGAAGGGAGGGACAAGGCAGGAACTTAAACGGAAGGCACCACTGCCTGCAAGACCTTTCTCCCAAAAATAGCCTCCGAGGAAGCAAAAGTATCAAATTTGTAGAATTTAGAAAAAGTATGAAGCGAAGACCAAGTCGCCGCCTTACAAATCTGTTCAACAGAGGCCTCATTTTTAAAAGCCCATGTGGAAGCTACCGCTCAAGTGGAATGAGCTGTAATTCTTTGAGGAGGCTGCTGGCCACCAGTCTCATAAGCTAAACGGATTATGCTTCTCAGCCAAAAAGAAAGAGAAGATGCCGAAGCCTTTTGGCCTCTCCTCTGTCCAGAGTAGACAACAAATAATGCAGATGTTTGACGAAAATCCTTAGTAGCTTGTAAATAAAACTTTAAAGCACGAACCACGTTAAGATTGTGTAATAGACGTTCCTTCTTTGAAGAAGGATTAGGACACAGTGACGGAACAACAATCTCCTGATTGATATTCTTATTAGATACCACCTTAGGAAGAAACCCAGGTTTGGTACGCAAAACATAATTTATGCTTACCTGATAAATTTATTTCTCTTGTAGTGTAGTCAGTCCACGGGTCATCCATTACTTATGGGATTATATCTCCTTCCCAACAGGAAGTTGCAAGAGGATCACCCAAGCAGAGCTGCTATATAGCTCCTCCCCTCACATGTCATATCCAGTCATTCGACCGAAACAAGACGAGAAAGGAGAAACCATAGGGTGCAGTGGTGACTGGAGTTTAATTAAAATTTAAACCTGCCTTAAAGACAGGGCGGGCCGTGGACTGACTACACTACAAGAGAAATACATTTATCAGGTAAGCATAAATTATGTTTTCTCTTGTTAAGTGTAGTCATTCCACGGGTCATCCATTACTTATGGGATACCAATACCAAAGCAAAAAGTACACGGATGATGGGAGGGACAAGGCAGGAACTTTAAATGGAAGGAACCACTGCCTGAAGAACCTTTCTCCCAAAAATAGCCTCCGAAGAAGCAAAAGTGTCAAATTTGTAAAATTTCGAAAAAGTGTGAAGTGAAGACCAAGTTGCAGCCTTGCAAATCTGTTCAACAGAGGCCTCATTCTTAAAGGCCCAGGTGGAAGCCACAGCTCTAGTGGAATGAGCTGTAATTCTTTCAGGAGGTTGCTGTCCAGCAGTCTCATAGGCTAAACGTATTATGCTACGAAGCCAAAAGGAGAGAGAGGTAGCCAAAGCCTTTTGACTTCTCCTCTGTCCAGAGTAAACGACAAACAGAGAAGAAGTTTGACGAAAATCCTTAGTTGCCTGCAAATAGAACTTCAGGGCACGGACTACATCCAGATTATGCAAAATTCGTTCCTTCTTTGAAGAAGGGCTAGGACACAAAGATGGAACAACAATCTCTTGATTGATATTCCTGTTAGAAACTACCTTAGGTAAGAACCCAGGTTTAGTACGCAGAACTACCTTGTCTGAATGAAAAATTTGATAAGGAGAATCACAATGTAGGGCAGATAACTCAGAGACTCTTCGAGCCGAGGAAATAGCCATCAAAAACAGAACTTTCCAAGATAACAGCTTGATATCAATGGAATGAAGGGGTTCAAATGGAACACCTTGCAAAACGTTAAGAACTAAGTTTAAGCTCCACGGCGGAGCAACAGTCTTAAACACAGGCTTAATCCTAGCCAAAGCCTGACAAAAAGCCTGAACATCTGGAACTTCTGCCAGACGTTTGTGTAGAAGAATAGACAGAGCCGAAATCTGTCCCTTTAACGAACTAGCAGATAAGCCCTTTTCTAAACCCTCTTGTAGAAAAGACAATATCCTAGGAATCCTAACCTTACTCCATGAGTAACTCTTGGATTCGCACCAATATAAATATTTACGCGATATCTTATGGTAAATTTTTCTGGTAACAGGTTTCCGAGCCTGTATTAAAGTATCAATAACCGACTCCGAGAAGCCACGCTTTGATAGAATCAAGCGTTCAATCTCCATGCAGTCAGTCTCAGAGAAATTAGATTTGGATGGTTGAAAGGACCCTGAATTAGAAGGTCCTGCCTCAGAGGCAGAGACCATGGTGGACAGGACGACATGTCCACTAGGTCTGCATACCAAGTCCTGCGTGGCCACGCAGGCGCTACCAAAATCACTGATGCTCTCTCCTGTTTGATCTTGGCAATCAGTCGAGGCAGCATCGGGAATGGTGGAAACACATAAGCCATGTTGAAGACCCAAGGGGCTGTCAGAGCATCTATCAGCGCCGCTCCCGGGTCCCTGGATCTGGATCCGTAACAAGGAAGCTTGGCGTTCTGGCGAGACGCCATGAGATCCAGATCTGGTTTGCCCCAACGATGAATCAGTTGAGCGAAGACCTCCGGATGAAGTTCCCACTCTGGCGACTTAGAAAATCCGTCTCCCAGTTCTCCACGCCTGGGATGTAGATCGCTGACAGGTGGCAAGAGTGAGACTCTGCCCAGCGAATTATCTTTGAGACTTCCAACATCGCTAGGGAACTCCTGGTTCCCCCTTGATGGTTGATGTAAGCCACAGTCGTGATGTTGTCCGACTGAAATCTGATGAACCTCAGAGTTGCTAACTGAGGCCAAGCTAGAAGAGCATTGAATATTGTTCTTAACTCCAGAATATTTATTGGGAGGAGTTTCTCCTCCTGAGTCCATGATCCCTGAGCCTTCAGGGAATTCCAGACTGCGCCCCAACCTAGAAGGCTGGCGTCTGTTGTTACAATCGTCCAATCTGGCCTGTGAAAGGTCATCCCCTTGGACAGATGGGGCCGAGAAAGCCACCATAGAAGAGAATCTCTGGTCTCTTGATCCAGATTTAGTAGAGGGGACAAATCTGAGTAATCCCCATTCCACTGACTGAGCATGCACAATTGCAGTGGTCTGAGATGCAGGCGCGCAAATGGTACTATGTCCATTGCCGCAACCATTAAGCCGATTACTTCCATGCACTGAGCTACTGACGGGTGTGGAATGGAATGAAGGGCACGGCAAGTATTTTGAAGCTTTAATAACCTGGACTCCGTCAGGTAAATTTTCATCTCTATAGAATCTATAAGAGTCCCTAGGAAGGGAACCCTTGTTAGTGGTAATAGAGAACTCTTTTCCACGTTCACGTTCCACCCATGCGACCTCAGAAACGCCAGAACTATCTCTGTGTGAGACTTGGCAATTTGAAAACTTGACGCTTGTATCAGAATGTCGTCTAGGTACGGAGCCGCTATGCCTCGCGGTCTTAGTACCGCCAGAAGAGAGCCCAGAACCTTTGTAAAGATTCTCGGGGCTGTAGCTAACCCGAAGGGAAGAGCTACAAACTGGTAATGCCTGTCTAGAAAGGCAAATCTTAGGTACCGATAATGATCTTTGTGAATCGGTATGTGAAGGTAGGCATCCTTTAAGTCCACTGTGGTCATGTATTGACCTGCTTGGATCATGGGTAGGATGGTTCGAATAGTTTCCATTTTGAATGATGGAACTCTTAGGAATTTGTTTAAGATCTTTAGGTCCAAGATTGGTCTGAAGGTTCCCTCTTTCTTGGGGACCACAAACAGATTTGAGTAAAATCCTTGCCCTTGTTCCGTCCGCGGAACTGGGTGGATCACCCCCATTAATAAGAGGTCTTGTACACAGCGTAGAAACGCCTCTTTCTTTATTTGGTTTGCTGATAACCCTGAAAGATGAAATCTCCCTTGTGGAGGAGAAGCTTTGAAGTCCAGAAGGTATCCCTGAGATATGATCTCCAACGCCCAGGGATCCTGGACATCTCTTGCCCAAGCCTGGGCGAAGAGAGATAGTCTGTCCCCCACTAGATCCGTTTCCGGATAGGGGGCCCTCTCTTCATGCTGTCTTAGGGGCAGAAGCAGGTTTTCTGGCCTGCTTGCCCTTGTTCCAGGACTGGTTAGCTTTCCAGCCCTGTCTGTAACGAGCAACAGTTCCTTCCTGTTTTGGAGCGGAGGAAGTTGATGCTGCTCCTGCCTTGAAGTTACGAAAGGCACGAAAATTAGACTGTTTGGCCTTTGATTTGGCCTTGTCCTGAGGAAGAGTATGACCCTTACCCCCAGTAATGTCAGCAATAATTTCTTTCAACAAGGTCTGCCCTTTGAAAGGAATATTAAGCAATTTAGATTTAGAAGTCACGTCAGCTGACCATGATTTAAGCCATAGCGCTCTGCGCGCTTGGATGGCGAAACCAGAGTTCTTAGCCGTTAATTTGGTTAAATGTACAACAGCATCAGAAACAAATGCGTTAGCTAGCTTAAGTGCTTTAAGCCTGTTCATAATCTCATCCAATGGAGCTGTGCGAATGGCCTCTTCCAGAGACTCAAACCAGAATGCCGCAGCAGCAGTGACAGGCGCAATGCATGCAAGGGGCTGTAAGATAAAACCTTGTTGAACAAAAATGTTCTTAAGGTAACCTTCTAATTTTTTATCCATTGGATCTGAAAAAGCACAACTATCCTCCACCGGGATAGTGGTACGCTTAGCCAAAGTAGAAACTGCTCCCTCCACCTTAGGGACCGTCTGCCATATGTCCCGTGTGGTGGCGTCTATTGGAAACATTTTCCTAAATATAGGAGGGGGGGGGAAAGGGCACACCGGGCCTATCCCACTCCTTGCTAATAATCTCTGTAAGCCTCTTAGGTATAGGAAAAACGTCAGTACACACCGGTACCGCATAGTATCTATCCAGCCTACATAATTTCTCTGGAATTGCAACCGTGTTACAATCATTCAGAGCTGCTAATACCTCCCCTAGCAGTACGCGGAGGTTTTCAAATCTCTGAATCCAGTCTCCCTGGATCAGATCCGTCACCCACAGAATGAAGCTCTCCGTCCTCATGTTCTGCAAATTGTGACGCAGTATCAGACATGGCTCTCCCATCATCAGCGCGCTCTGTCCTTAACCCCGAGCAATCGCGCTTGCCTCTTAATTCTGGCAATTTAGATAATACCTCGGTCATAACAGTAGCCATGTCTTGCAAAGTGATTTGTATGGGCCTCTCTGATGTACTTGGCGCCACAATATCACGCACCTCCTGAGCGGGAGGCGAAGGTACTGACACCTGAGGAGAGTTAGTCGGCATAACTTCCCCCTTGTTGTCTGGTGATAATTTCTTTACATGTAAAGATTGACTTTTATTTAAAGTGACATCAATGCATTTAGTACACAAATTTCTATGGGGCTCCACATTGGCCTTCAAACATAGTGAACAAGCAGATTCATCTGTGTCAGACATGTTTAAACAGACTAGCAATGAGACTAGCAAGCTTGGAAAATACTTTCAAATAAATTTACAAGCAATATAAAAAACGCTACTGCGCCTTTAAGAAGCACAAAAAGCTGTCACAGTTGAAATAACAATGAACCAAATCAGTTATAGCAACCAAAATTTCACAGTAAATGTATTAAATTAGCAAAGGATTGCACCCACCAGCAAATGGATGATTAACCCCTTAATACCCAAAAACGGATATCAATTTAACAAATAACGTTTTTATCACAGTCAAACACACTGTCACTGGTCTGCTGTGACTGATTACCTCCCTCAAAATGAATTTTGAAGACCCCTGAGCTCTCTAGGGACGTCCTGGATCATGGAGGATGAAGTAGGAAGACTGTGACTGAATTTTTACTGCGCAAAAAAGCGCTAAAATAGGCCCCTCCCACTCATATTACAACAGTGGGAAATCTCAGTTAACTGTTTCTATGCAGAAATAAACGTTAGCCATGTGGAAAAATCATGCCCCAATAAGTTTTATCACCAAGTACCTCACAAAAAACGATTAACATGCCAGTAAACGTTTTGAACATAAAAGATTATGAAGTGTTATTAATAAGCCTGCTACCAGTCGCTTTTACTGCAGTTAAGGCTCAAACATTACTTCAGCATTAACAGTATTTTCTTAGACAAATTCCATTCCCTAGAAAAATACTTCAGTGCACGTACACTCATCAGCCTAATACCAGTCGCTACCACTGCATTCAAGGCTGTACTTACATTACATTGGTAACAGCAGTATTTTCTAGTCAATTCCATTCCTTAGAAAAATAATTTACTGCACATACCTCGTTTGCAGGGGGGCCCCGCATGCTATTCCCCTTTCTGAAGTTACCTCACTCCTCAGAATGTGCGAGAAACAGCCAGTGGATCTTAGTTACTTCTGCTAAGATCATAGAAAACGCAGGCAGATTCTTCTTCCAATACTGCCTGAGAACAAACAGCACACTCCGGTGCCATTTAAAATAACAAACTTTTGATTGAAGACATAAACTAAGTTTAAAAAACACCACAGACCTCTCACAACGACCTATCTATGTTGAGTTGCAAGAGAATGACTGGTTATGACATGTGAGGGGAGGAGCTATATAGCAGCTCTGCTTGGGTGATCCTCTTGCAACTTCCTGTTGGGAAGGAGATATAATCCCATAAGTAATGGATGACCCGTGGACTGACTACACTTAACAAGAGAAACCTACCTTATCTGCATGGAAGATCAGATAAGGGGAATCACACTGTAAGGCAGATAACTCTGAAACTCTTCGAGCCGAAGAGATAGCTACCAAAAACAGAACTTTCCAAGATAAAAGCTTGATATCTATGGAATGCAAGGGTTCAAACAGAACCCCTTGAAGAACCTTAAGAACTAAATTTAAACTCCATGGTGGAGCAACAGGTTTAAACACAGGCTTGATTCTAACTAAAGCCTGACAAAACGCCTGAATGTCTGGAACATCTGCCAGACGCTTGTGCAGAAGAATAGACAGAGCAGAAATCTGTCCCTTTAAGGAACTAGCTGACAATCCCTTCTCCAATCCTTCTTGGAGAAAGGATAATATCCTAGGAATCCTGACTTTACTCCATGAGTAACCCTTGGATTCACACCAATGAAGATATTTACACCATATCTTATGATAGATTTGGATGTTTGAAAGGACCTTGGAAATGACATGTCCACCAGATCTGCATACCAAGTCCTGCGTGGCCACGCAGGTGCTATCAAAATCACAGAAGCTCTCTCCTGCTTGATCTTGGCAATCAGACGAGGGAGGAGAGGAAATGGTGGGAACACATAAGCCAGGCTGAAGGACCAGGGCACTGCTAGAGCATCTATCAGCGCTGCCTGGGGATCCCTTGACCTGGACCCGTAACAAGGAAGCTTGGCGTTCTGACGAGACGCCATCAGATCCAGTTCTGGTTTGCCCCATAGTTGAATCAGCGGGGCAAATACCTCCGGATGGAGCTCCCACTCCCCCGGATGAAAAGTCTGCCGACTTAGAAAATCCGCCTCCCAGTTCTCTACTCCTGGGATATGGATAGCTGAGAGATGGCAAGAGTGAACCTCTGCCCATAGAATTATCTTTGAAACCTCCAACATTGCCAGGGGGCTTCTTGTTCCCCCCTGATGGTTGATATAGGCTACAGTCGTGATATTGTCCGACTGAAATCTGATGAACCTGACCACAGCTAGTTGAGGCCAAGCTTGAAGAGCATTGAATATCGCTCTCAGTTCCAAAATATTTATCGGAAGGAGGGCTTCCTCCTGAGTCCACGAACCCTGAGCCTTCAGGGAGTTCCAGACCGCGCCCCAGCCCAGAAGGCTGGCATCATTCGTCACTATAGTCCACTCTGGCCTGTGGAAACTCATTCCCCTGAACATATGGACCAGAGATAACCACCAGAGAAGAGAAACCCTGGTCTCTTGATCCAGATTTAGCAGAGGGGACAAATCTGTGTAATCCCCATTCCACTGATTGAGCATGCAAAGTTGCAGTGGTCTGAGATGTAGGCGGGCAAACGGAACTATGTCCATTGCCGCTACCATTAGGCCGATTACTTCCATACACTGAGCCACTGACGGCCGAGAAGTGGAATGAAGAGCACGGCAGGAAGTTAGAAGCTTTGATAACCTGACCTCTGTCAGAAAAATTTTCGTTTCTACTGAATCTATCAGTGTTCCTAGGAAGGAAACTCTTGTGAGAGGGGAGAGAGAACTTTTCTTCGTTCACCTTCCACCCGTGAGACCTCAGAAAGGCCAGAACAATGTCCGTATGGGACTTGGCGATTTGAAAAGTCGACGCCTGTATCAGAATGTCGTCTAGGTAAGGAGCCACTGCTATGCCCCATGGCCTTAGAACCGCCAGTAGGGACCCTAGAACCTTCGTAAAGATTCTTGGTGCCGTGGCTAACCCGAAGGGAAGAGCCACAAACTGGTAATGCCTGTCTAAGAAGGCGAACCTGAGGAACTGATGATCTCTGTGAATCGGAATGTGGAGATAAGCATCCTTTAAGTCCACGGTAGTCATATATTGACCCTCCTGGATCATAGGGAGGATGGTTCGGAGTGTCTCCATCCTGAAGGATGGGACCCTGATAAATTTGTTTAGGATCTTGAGATCCAAGATTGGTCTGAAAGTTCCCTCTTTTTGGGGAACTATAAACAGATTTGAATAGAAGCCCTGCCCCTGTTCCTCCCTTGGAACTGGGTGGATCACTCCCATAACCAGTAGGTCTTGAACACAACGTAAGAATGCCTCTCTCTTTATCTGGTTTACAGATAATTGTGAGAGATGAAATCTCCCCTTGGAGATGAAGCTTTGAAGTCCAGAAGATATCCCTTGGAAACAATCTCTAATGCCCAGGGATCTTGGACGTCTCTTGCCCAAGCCTGGGTGAAGAGAGAAAGTCTGCCCCCTACTAGATCCGGTCCCGGATCGGGGGCTACTCCTTCATGCTGTCTTAGAGGCAGCCGCAGGTTTCTTGGCCTGCTTCCCCTTGTTCCAAGCCTGGTTAGGTCTCCAGGCTGGTTTGGACTGGGTGAAATTTCCCTCTTGTTTTGCATTAGAGGAAACTGAAGCTGCGCCACTCTTGAAGTTTCGAAAGGAACGAAAATTATTCTGTTTGGTACTTAACTTACTGGACCTATACTGAGGAAGGGCGTGACCTTTTCCTCCAGTAATATCAGAAATGATCTCCTTCAGACCAGGCCCGAATAGGGTCTGTCCCTTGAAGGGGATGTTAAGAAGCTTAGACTTTGAAGTAACGTCTGCTGACCAGGACTTAAGCCATAGCGCCCTACGCGCCAAAATGGCAAAACCTGAATTTTTAGCAGTTAGCTTGGCTAAATGAAAAATGGCGTCAGAAATAAAGGAGTTAGCTAACTTAAGAGCTTTTTAGTCCTGTCTAGAATATCGTCTAGCGGGGCCTCTACCTGTAGAGCCTCCTCAAGAGACTCAAACCAAAAAGCCGCTGCAGCAGTAACTGGGGCAATGCATGCAAGAGGCTGGAGAATAAAACCTTGATGTATAAAAATTTTCTTAAGGAGACCCTCCAATTTTTTATAGGATATAGGAAAGCACAACTGTCCTCAACGGGGATAGTTGTACGCTTAGCTAGGGTAGAGACTGCTCCCTCCACCTTAGGAACCGTCTGCCACGAGTCCCGTATGGCGGCATCTATGGAAAACGTCCTTTTGAAAGCAGGAGGGGGAGAGAACGGCACACCTGGTCTATCCCATTCCTTAGTAATAATTTCCGAAAACCTCTTAGGGACTGGAAAAACATCAGTGTAAACAGGCACTGCAAAGAATTTGTCCATTTTACACAATTTCTCTGGGACCACAATGGGGTCACAGTCATCCAGAGTTGCTAAAACCTCCCTAAGCAATAAGCGGAGGTGTTCAAGCTTAAATTTAAACGCTGTCATTTCAGAAACAGACTGAAGTAACGCCTTCCCTGAGTCTGAAATGTCACCCACAGATAGAAGCTCACCTGCCTCGGCTTCTGAGCATTGTGAGGGTATATCGGACACAGGCATTAAAGCGTCAGAAAGCTCTGTATTAGTTCTAGCCCCAGAGCTGTCTCGCTTTCCTTGTAGCCCTGGCAGTTTGGAGAATACCTCTGAGAGGGTAGCATTCATAACTGCCGCCATGTCCTGTAAGGTAAAAGAATTAGACGCGCTAGATGTACTTGGCGTCACTTGAGCGGGAGTTATAGGTTCTGACACATGGGGAGAGCTAGATGGCATAATCTCCCTCTTTTCAGTCAGAGAATCCCCTGGAGATAAATCTTTAAGCGCCATAATATGGTCTTTATAGTTTATAGAAATATCAGTACATTTGGTACACATTCTAAGAGGGGGTTCCACCATGGCTTCAAAACATATTGAACAAGGAGTTTCCTCTATGTCAGACATGTTTAACAGACTAGTAATGAGACAAGCAAGCTTGGAAAACACTTTAATAAAGGTGAAACAGCAATTAAACAAAAACGTTACTGTGCCTTTAAGAGAAAAAAACTAGCACTTAAACTGCAAAACAGTGTAAAAATACAGTAAAGTCTTTGAATTTTTTACAGTGTGTGTAAGGGACTAAAGCAACATTGCACCCACTTGCAAATGGATGATTAACCCCTTAGGCCCCAAACCGGATTGAAAAACGTTAAAAAACTTTAAAAATCAATTGAGCACCTTGCCACAGCACTACTGAGGCTCCTACCTGCCCTCAAACATGATTTTGTGCAGAAATAACCCCTTTGAAATGGTCCTCAGATGCTAGAGAAAACCTCTAGGGAAGCTGGATGTCTCAGTCTGAATTAAAACTGCATAGTTAGAGCCCTAAAATAGGCCCCTCCCACCATGTTACTGGATGTTAGAAGGGCCTTAAGAAAATACTCCTAGGAGTATCTGACTAGCCATGTGGAAACTAGGCCCCAAATAAAGACTTATCTCCCTCAGAGAAAAAACGTCCTATTTTTGAAATCATGTAAACGTTTTGTCACTAAGTAATATGAATATTAACATGATTATTGCCCTGTTTTGTAAGCATGATCCCAGTTGCTGTTAAAGGGACACTGTAGTCAGAAATGATATGCAAATAAAATCGTAGTATAGTTTTAAAACTCTTATTTTCTAATGTACTTCATTTATTAAATATGTACCCTTTGGCCAATAATTTACTTTGAAATATTAATTGTTTCCCAACCTACTTGTATGTCAGCCGTTACGGATTACCAATCCGTGCTGACAACTGCAGTTGTAAGATGGCGTTTTTTCTGAACTAATGCGCATGCGCAAGTTACCGCAGCGTCACAGGAAACGTCACCATCTGCAGTAGAATAAGGCAAGTAGAATCTATCAGCAGCAGTCGAGTGAGCTGTGCACATCACGTAAATACATAGCTTACGATCGCTTCCAGAATCGCCCTAGAGTAAACGAGCAAACTATACTTAAAATGAAAACTAGCAGGTACGCTCAGCACTTTTCCGGCCCAGCGTACCTGGTTTTCAATCCGCCGCCCTGGAGGCAGCGGATACCATAGGAATCAATGGGAGTCTGACCATAGCGAAAGTTCAGGTTCGCTGCTGCCAGACATCCCATTGATTCCTATGGGAAATGTCTACACCTAACACCCTAACATGTACCCCGAGTCTAAACACCCCTAATCTGCCCCCCTACACCGCCACAACTAAATAAATGTATTACCCCCTAAACCGCCGCTCCCGGAGCCCACCGCCACTATAATAAATATGTTAACCACTATACCACCGCTGCCGGAGCCCAACGCAAGCTACATTATACATATTAACCCCTAATCTGCCCCCCCCCCTACACCGTCGCCACCTATAATAAATTTATTAACCCCTATCCTGCCCCCCCTACACCGCCGCCACTGTAATAAAATGATTAACCCCTAAACCTAAGTCTAACACTAACCCTAACACCCCCCTAACTTAAATATTAATTAAATACATCTAAATAAATGTAACTCTTATTAGCTAAGTGAATCCTATTTAAAACTAAATACTTACCTTTAAAATAAACCCTAATATAGCTACAATATAAATAATAATTATATTGTAGCTATCTTAGGCCTAGATTTGGAGTTTGGCGGTAAAAGGGCTGTTAACGCTCCGCGGGCTTTTTTCTGGCCGCACCATAAATTTAACTCTGGTATCGAGAGTTCAAACAAATGCTGCGTTAGGCTCCAAAAAAGGAGCGTAGAGCATTTTTACCGCAAATGCAACTCTCGATACCAGAGTTGCTTACGGACGCGGCCGGCCTCAAAAACGTGCTCGTGAACGATTCTCCCATAGGAAACAATGGGGCTGTTTGAGCTGAAAAAAAAACCTAACACCTGCAAAAAAGCAGCGTTCAGCTCCTAACGCAGCCCCATTGTTTCCTATGGGGAAACACTTCCTACGTCTGCACCTAACACCCTAACATGTACCCCGAGTCTAAACACCCCTAACCTTACACTTATTAACCCCTAATCTGCCGCTCCCGCTATCGCTGACCCCTGCATATTTTTTTTAACCCCTAATCTGCCGCTCCGTAAACCGCCGCAACCTACGTTATCCCTATGTACCCCTAATCTGCTGCCCTAACATCGCCGACCCCTATATTATATTTATTAACCCCTAATCTGCCGCTCCCAACATCGCCGCCACCTACCTACACTTATTAACTCCTAATCTGCCGAGCGGACCTGAGCGCTACTATAATAAAGTTATTAACCCCTAATCCGCCTCACTAACCCTATCATAAATAGTATTAACCCCTAATCTGCCCTCCCTAACATCGCCGACACCTAACTTCAATTATTAACCCCTAATCTTCCGAGCGGAGCTCACCGCTATTCTAATAAATGTATTAACCCCTAACGCTAAGTCTAAGCCTAACCCCCCCATAACTTAAATATAATTTACATCTAACGAAATTAATTAACTCTTATTAAATAAATTATTCCTATTTAAAGCTAAATACTTACCTGTAAAATAAATCCTAATATAGCTACAATATAAATTATAATTACATTGTAGCTATATTAGGATTAATATTTATTTTACAGGCAACTTTGTAATTATTTTAACCAGGTACAATAGCTATTAAATAGTTAAGAACTATTTAATAGTTACCTAGTTAAAATAATAACAAATTTACCTGTAAAATAAATCCTAACCTAAGATATAATTAAACCTAACACTACCCTATCAATAAAAAAATTAAATAAACTACCTACAATTACCTACAATTAACCTAACACTACACTATCAATAAATTAATTAAACACAATTGCTACAAATAAATACAATTAAATAAACTAGCTAAAGTACCAAAAATAAAAAAGAACTAAGTTACAAAAAATAAAAAAATATTTACAAACATAAGAAAAATATTACAACAATTTTAAACTAATTACACCTACTCTAAGCCCCCTAATAAAATAACAAAGCCCCCCAAAATAAAAAATTCCCTACCCTATTCTAAATTAAAAAAGTTACAAGCTCTTTTACCTTACCAGCCCTGAACAGGGCCCTTTGCGGGGCATGCCCCAAGAATTTCAGCTCTTTTGCCTGTAAAAGAATAAATACAATACCCCCCCCCCAGCATTACAACCCACCACCCACATACCCCTAATCTAACCCAAACCCCCCTTAAATAAACCTAACACTAAGCCCCTGAAGATCTTCCTACCTTGTCTTCACCATCCAGGTTCACCGATCCGTCCTGAAGAGCTCCTCCGATGTCCTGATCCAAGCCCAAGCGGGGGCTGAAGAGGTCCATGATCCGGTCAAAGTCTTCATCCAAGCGGGGCAGAAGAGGATCTTCCATCCGATTGAAGTCATCATCCAGGCGGCATCTTCTATGGTCTTCCATCCGGAGCGAAGCGGCTGGAGGAAGACCTCCAGCGCGGAACATCCATCCGGACCGACGACTGAACGACGAATGACTGTTCCTTTAAGGGACGTCATCCAAGATGGCGTCCCTCGAATTCCGATTGGCTGATAGGATTCTATCAGCCAATCGGAATTAAGGTAGGAATTTTCTGATTGGCTGATGGAATCAGCCAATCAGAATCTAGTTCAATCCGATTGGCCGATCCAATCAGCCAATCAGATTGAGCTCGCATTCTATTGGCTGTTCCGATCAGCCAATAGAATGCGAGCTCAATCTGATTGGCTGATTGGATCAGCCAATCGGATTGAACTTGATTCTGATTGGCTGATTCCATCAGCCAATCAGAAAATTCCTACCTTAATTCCGATTGGCTGATAGAATCCTATCAGTCATTCGGAATTCGAGGGACGCCATCTTGGATGACGTCCCTTAAAGGAACCGTCATTAGTCGGGAGACAACGGAAGAAGAGGATGGATCCGCGTCGCCTGCTTCAAGATGGACCCGCTCCGCACCGGATGGAAGAAGATCGAAGATGCCGCTTGGAGAAGATGTTTGCCGGTCCGGATGTCCTCTTCTTGCCGGATAGGAGGAAGACTTTGGAGCCTCTTCTGGACCTCTTCAGCACCGGATTATGGATCGCCAACCCCCGCTTGGGTTGGATGAAGATGTTGGAGCCAGGACGGATCGGTGATACCTGGATGGTGAAGACAAGGTAGGAAGATCTTCAGGGGCTTAGTGTTAGGTTTATTTAAGGAGGGTTTGGGTTAGATTAGGGGTATGTGGGTGGTGGGTTGTAATGTTGGGGGGGGGGTATTGTATTTATTCTTTTACAGGCAAAAGAGCTGAAATTCTTGGGGCATGCCCCGCAAAGGGCCCTGTTCAGGGCTGGTAAGGTAAAAGAGCTTGTAACTTTTTTAATTTAGAATAGGGTAGGGAATTTTTTATTTTGGGGGGCTTTGTTATTTTATTAGGGGGCTTAGAGTAGGTGTAATTAGTTTAAAATTGTTGTAATATATTTCTTATGTTTGTAAATATTTTTTTATTTTCTGTAACTTAGTTCTTTTTTATTTTGTGTACTTTAGCTAGTTTATTTAATTGTATTTATTTGTAGGAATTGTGTTTAATTAATTTATTGATAGTGTAGTGTTAGGTTAATTGTAGGTAATTGTAGGTAGTTTATTTAATTATTTTATTGATAGGGTAGTGTTAGGTTTAATTATATCTTAGGTTAGGATTTATTTTACAGGTAAATTTGTTATTATTTTAACTAGGTAACTATTAAATAGTTCTTAACTATTTAATAGCTATTGTACCTGGTTAAAATAAATACAAAGTTACCTGTAAAATAAATATTAATCCTAAAATAGCTATAATATAATTATAATTTATATTGTAGCTATATTAGGATTTATTTTACAGGTAAGTATTTAGCTTTAAATAGGAATCATTTATTTAATAAGAGTTAATTTATTTCGTTAGATAAAAATTATATTTAACTTAGGGGGGTGTTAGTGTTAGGGTTAGACTTAGCTTTAGGGGTTAATCAATTTATTAGAATAGCGGTGAGCTCCGCTCGGCAGATTAGGGGTTAATAATTGAAGTTAGGTGTCGGCGATGTTAGGGAGGGCAGATTAGGGGTTAATACTATTTATGATAGGGTTAGTGAGGCGGATTAGGGGTTCATAACTTTATTATAGTAGCGCTCAGGTCCGCTCGGCAGATTAGGGGTTAATAAGTGTAGGCAGGTGTCGGCGACGTTGAGGGGGGCAGATTAGGGGTTAATAAATATAATATAGGGGTCGGCGATGTTAGGGCAGCAGATTAGGGGTACATAGGGATAACGTAGGTGGCAGCGATTTGCGGTCGGAAGATTAGGGGTTAATTATTTTAAATAGCTGGCGGCGATGTTGTGGGGGGCAGGTTAGGGGTTAATAAATATAATATAGGGGTCGGCGGTGTTAGGGGCAGCAGATTAGGGGTACATAAGTATAACGTAGGTGGCGGTCGGCAGATTAGGGGTTAAAAATTTTAATCGAGTGTCGGCGATGTGGGGGGAGCTCGGTTTAGGGGTACATAGGTAGTTTATGGGTGTTAGTGTACTTTAGGGTACAGTAGTTAAGAGCTTTATGAACCGGCGTTAGCCAGAAAGCTCTTAACTCCTGCTATTTTCAGGCGGCTGGAATTTTGTCGTTAGAGTTCTAACGCTCACTTCAGAAACGACTCTAAATACCGGCGTTAGGAAGATCCCATTGAAAAGATAGGATACGCAAATGGTGTAGGGGGATCTGCGGTATGGAAAAGTCGTGGCTGAAAAGTGAGCGTTAGACCCTTTAATCACTGACTCCAAATACCGGCGGGCGGCCAAAACCAGCGTTAGGAGCCTCTAACGCTGGTTTTGACGGCTACCGCCGAACTCCAAATCTAGGCCTGTGGATTTATTTTTATTTTACAGGCAACTTTCAATTTATTTTAACTAGGTACAATAGCTATTAAATAGTTATTAACTATTTAATAGCTTACCTAGCTAAAATAAAGAGAAATTTACCTGTAAAATAAATCCTAACCTAAGTTACAATTACACCTAACACTACACTATACTTTAATAAATGAATACTATTTAAAACTAAATACTTACCTGTAAAATAAACCCTACAATAGCTACAATGTAATTAATAATTACATTGTAGCTATCTTAGGATTTATATTTATTTTACAGGTAACTTTGTATTTATTTTAGCTAGTTAGAATAGTTATTAAATAGTTATTAACTATTTAATAACTACATAGCTAAAAGAAATACAAAATTACCTGTAAAATAAATCCTAACCTAAGTTACAATTAAACCTTACACTACACTATCATTAAATTAATTAAATTAATTACCTACAAATAACTACAATTAAATTAAATTAAATAAACTAACTAAAGTACAAAAAATAAAAAAAGCTAAGTTACAAAAAATAAAAAAATAAGTTACAAACATTTAACAAATATTACAACAATTTTAAGCTACTTACACCTAATCTAAGCCCCCTAATAAAATAACAAAGCCCCCCAAAATAAAAAAATGCCCTACCCTATTCTACATTAAAAAAGTTCAAAGCTCTTTTACCTTACCAGCCCTTAATCAGCCAATCGGATTGAACTTGAATCTGATTGGCTGATTCAGTCAGCCAATCAGATTTTTCTACCTTAATTCCGATTGGCTGATAGAATCCTATCAGCCAATCGGAATTCGAGTGACGCCATCTTGGATGACGTCACTTAAAGGTACCGTCATTCGTCGTTAGTCATCGGGAAGAAGAGGATGGATCCGCGTAGGCTCCTCTGAAGATGGCTCCGCTCCGCTCAGGATGGATGAAGATTGAAGACGCCGCCTGGATTTAGACTTCTATCGGATGGAAGATTTCTTCAGCGCCGCCTGGATGATGACTTCATCGGATGGAAGATTTCTTCAGCGCCCCTTGGATGATGACTTCTGCCGCTCCGGATCTCCTCTTCGGTGCCATCGCTGGTCGGCTGGCTGAACACGACTCAAGGTAGGATGATCTTCAGGGGGGTAGTGTTAGGTTTATTTAAGGGGGGTTTGAGTTAGATTAGGGGTATGTGGGTGGTGGGTTTTAATGTTGGGGGGGCTGTATTTTTCTTTTACAGGCAAAAGAGCAGTTTTCTTTGGGGCATGCCCCACAAAAGGCCCTTTTAAGGGCTGGTAAGGTAAAAGAGCTTTGAACTTTTTTAATGTAGAATAGGGTAGGGCATTTTTTTTATTTTGGGGGGCTTTGTTATTTTATTAGGGGGCTTAGATTAGGTGTAAGTAGCTTGAAATTGTTGTAATATTTGTTAAATGTTTGTAACTTATTAGCTTTTTTTATTTTTTGTACTTTAGTTAGTTTATTGAATTTAATTGTAGTTATTTGTAGGTAATTAATTTAATGATAGTGTAGTGTTAGGTTTAATTGTAACTTAGGTTAGGATTTATTTTACAGGTAATTTTGTATTTCTTTTAGCTAGGTAGTTATTAAATAGTTAATAACTATTTAATAACTATTCTAACTAGCTATAATAAATACAAAGTTACATGTAAAATAAATATAAATCCTAAGATAGCTACAATGTAATTATTAATTACATTGTAGCTATCTTAGGGTTTATTTTACAGGTAAGTATTTAGTTTTAAATAGGATTCATTTATTAAAGTATAGTGTAATGTTAGGTGTAATTGTAACTTAGGTTAGGATTTATTTTACAGGTAAATTTCTCTTTATTTTAGCTAGGTAAGCTATTAAATAGTTAATAACTATTTAATAGCTATTGTACCTAGTTAAAATAAATTGAAAGTTGCCTGTAAAATAAATATAAATCCTAAGATAGCTACAATATAATTATTATTTATAATGTAGCTATATTAGAGTTTATTTTAAAGGTAAGTATTTAGTTTTAAATATGATTCATTTAGTTAATAAGAGTTAAATTTATTTAGATGTATTTCATTAATATTTAAGTTAGGGGGGTGTTAGGGTTAGTATTAGACTTAGGTTTAGGGGTTAATCATTTTATTACAGTGGCGGCGGTGTAGGGGAGGCAGGATAGGGGTTAATAAATTTATTATAGGTGGCGACGGTGTAGGGGGGGGCAGATTAGGGGGTTAATAAGTTTAATATAGGTTGCGGCATGGTCCGGGAGCGGCGGTTTAGGGGTTAAACTATTTATTTAGTTGCGACGGGGTCCGGGATCGGCAGGATAGGGGTTAATAAATTTATTATAGGTGGCGGCGGTATAGGGGGGCAGGATAGGGGTTACTAGGTATAATGTAGGTGGCGGTGGGCTCCGGGAGTGGCGGTTTAGGGGTTAATACATTTATAAGAGTTGCGGCGGGGTCTAGGAGCGGCGGTTTAGGGGTGGTAACTTTATTTAGTTGTGGGGGGCTCCGGGGGCGCCGGTATAGGGTGTAGAACAGTGTAGTATAGTGTGGGTGCTTAGTGACAGCTTGTTTACATATAAACTGAACAAAAAAAGTTACTGCTTTAGTTCTTTTTAATTGTAAACAGCCGTACAATATTTAGCTAGATATAAGACGTGTCAATGTTATCTAATACGTAGAAAGCCTGGATAGCCGATTCAATAGATTTTCCCTCCAATGCGCAAGCGTAAAACTAACAGAGATGTGGGTAACTTCAGCTTCTACAATTACAAATGCGCATGCGTGATTTAGCTGAATTGACGCGCAGGCTTATTAGAAAGGGTTATGCTGGTAATGATATGCATAGGAGCAAAATATTATTGGTCAATCATTTCATATACACACTATGCCGAAAACGATGGGCTGGGAAAGGTGACGTCATGGCCGGGTAATCTTTAGTTAAAATATAAGGTTTGTAAGCTTCGTTTTATACAAAAAATAGGTTAGTAGCTTTTAATAGATGATAATTATACAAAATATGGGACTATTGAGTAACGAAAAAAGTAAAAAACAGTAATCCTTTAAATCACTGCATCAGGCTTACCTCAAATACACAAGGCTCTGTCAGCATTTTCTAGAACTTATTCATCTCTCTAGAAATAAAAATACTGAACATACCTCAAAGCAGGTAATCTGCAGACCGTTCCCCCAACTGAAGTTTTCCCATATTCTTCAGTTATGTGTGAGAACAGCAATGGACCTTAGTTACAAACCGCTAAGATCATCAAATCTCCAGGCAGAATTCTTCTTCTAATTTCTGCCTGAGAGTAAAACAGTACAACGCCGGTACCGTTTAAAAATAACAAACTCTTGATTGAAGGTAAAACTACACTAAGTCACCACATATCTCTAGCTACTTTCCTTGTCGAGAGTTGCAAGAGAATGACTGGGGGTGGCAGTTAGGGGAGGAGCTATATAGACAGCTCTGCTGTGGGTGTCCACTTGCAACTTCCTGTTGGGAAGGAGAATATCCCACAAGTAATGGATGAACCAGTGGACTGGATACACCTTACAAGAGAAATACCCCTTTCTCCCACTTATACAACCAAAACTTTCTGTAGTGTAGCGGTTCCCACCTGCTCCCGCGGGGCCCATCGATGGCCTCCCACCCACCAACGATACCGGCCATCGATGTCCGGTGCAGAGAGGGCCACAGAGTGGCTCTCTCTGCATCGGATGGCCAAGGGGTGTTATTGCAGGATGCCTCGATATCGAGGCATTCTGCAATAACCGGAAAGCGGCTGGAAGCGAGCAGAATCGCTTCCAGCCGCTTTAAACCCCTAATGTCGTACAGGGTACGTTGCTGGTCTTTTAAGACCAGGTTGTGTGCGACGTACCCTGTACGACATGCATCATTAAAGGGTTAATAAATTGATTTACTCTCATTCTGCTGCTGCTGAATCATCATTTGGAAATACTCTCCATCCATTTGGAGTCTTCTGCCTATAGTGGGCCTTGCACTCACTCCCACTGAACCTGGGATCTCTGGACTCCCCCTGGCGGGACGAGGATACCATCTGTTTCTTGTACCACCATTGAGGTCTACGGGACGACCGGTTGGTTCCGGACTGCCTTTACTGCACATTTGTGCTTCTCACCACGTGAGTAGGATTCCTATCTTATATCAATACCCTCTGTGTTACAGTCTGATCTGCACTATGTGGCGCCCTCTATCTTCGTCTCTCTAGATCATCATCCCCTGTGTCATAGCGTGACACTCTAGAGTAGCTGCCTTCAATCTTGGACTTTTGTCTGTGATTGTATTATATCACAACATCTGGACATATTCATTTTGTTATATATGTTTTAAATTTTCATTTGTATTTATATGTTTATATTTTTGCATATATTTGTAATATACATGTGTCAGGTTACAAATCTGATACCGAATCATATGCTCTTATAGGATATCCATATTTTGGTATTTAGGATACGGTTTGTACCTTTTACTGTGATCATTGCAGCATATTGTACATTTTTTGCTCTTTTTGTATACTTCATTAAAGGGCCATAATACCCAAATGTTTAAACACTTGAAAGTGATGCAGCATAGCTGTAAAAAGCTGACTAGAAAATATCTCCTGAAGATTTCTATGAAAAAAAAGAAAGATATTTTACCTCAAAAGTTCCTCAGTAGCCACCTCCCACTGTAAAGGATTTCTAAGCAGCATTTTAGTGTGTCTGTCCTGGGACATCTGAAGGGATGAGCATCGTGAACTCTCATATTATTTCACCAATCAGGTAAAGGAAGCTTACTATTAAATCTCATGAGAGTTAAGTCAAATCTCATGAGATCACAGTAAGAGTTCATGACCTCAGCACTGGGATCAGCTGAGTATAACTTTTTACACAGAACTTACTCTGCTGAGCTGAGGAGATTGTGAGGTAAAATATCTTCCTTTTTTACATAGAGATTCTCAGGTGAGATTTTCCTGTCAGCTTTTTACAGTTATACTGCATCAGTTTCAAGTGATTTAGCATATGATTATTATGTCCCTTTAAGAGATTTTAGTTTATAATCCATTATATTTAGATACACATACATTTTGTTATTGCTTGGCGCCCCTTACTGGTACCTGTTTGGCTCTGGTTGCCATCTGTGTACTGTTTGTCTAACCTTGGGAAGAAATCCAAATTTTGTACGTAAGACAACCTTATCCGCATGAAAAATAAGGTAAGGGGGTCACATTGGAATGCTGAAAGCTCAGACACTCTACGATCAGAAGAAATCGCTACCAAAAATAAAACCTTCCAAGATAACTTGATATATAAGGAACCCCTTGAAGAACCTTGAGAACTAAATTAAGACTCCATGGAGGAGTAACTGGTCTAAACACAGGCCTAATTCTGGTTAACCCCTTAACGACCAAGGACGTACGCCACACGTCCTCAAAAAAAAGACAGTTAATGACTGAGGACGTGTGGCGTACGTCCTAGATCTGGAAAGCAGCTGGAAGCGATCCTGCTCGCTTCCAGCTGCTTTCCGGTTATTGCAGTGATGCCTCGATATGGAGGCATCCTGCAATAACCCCCCTTGGCCATCCGATGCAGAGAGAGCCACTCTGTGGCCCTCTCTGCACCGGACATCGGTGGCCGGTATCGTTGGTGGATGGGAGCTTACGTGGGAGGCGGGTGGGCGGCCATCGGTGCTCAGTATGGAGTGGAGGGGGGCGGGAGCTACGGGGGCGCGCACCGGAGCGCGCGCGTGCACGGGGGGGTGGTGGGCGCGCGCGTGCACGGGGGGGTGGTGGGCGGGCGCGTGCACGGGGCGGGAGCGGGTGGGAACCGCTACACTACAGAAAAAAAAGGTTAAAAATTAAAAACACAATGAATGTAAAATATCATCTAAGGGACCTGGAAGGGGTTGGGGGTTGGTCTCGGTGGGGGGGGGGAAGCTACACTACAGAAAAGGGATTTTTTTTTAAAAAAAAGGCACATTTTGTTACAAACCTGGGTACTGGCAGACAGCTGCCAGTACCCAACATGGCGCCCATTATTGCAGAGGGGAAGGGTTAGAGAGCAGTTTGGTGGGGGATCAGTGAGGTTGGGGTCTAAGGGGGGATCCTACACATCAGCATATGTAAATATGCTTTTTTTTTTAAAAAAAAAAAGGGCCAAATACCTTTTATTTTAGTACTGGCAGAGTTTCTGCCAGTACTTAAGATGGCGGGGACAATTGTGGGGTGGGGGAGGGAAGAGAGCTGTTTGGGAGGGATCAGGGGGTCTGATGTTTCAGGTGGGAGGCTGAGCTCTACACTAAAGCTAAAATTAACCCTGCAAGCTCCCTACAAGCTACATAATTAACCCCTTCACTGCTAGCCATAATACACGTGTGATGCGAAGCGGCATTTAGAGGCCTTCTAATTACCAAAAAGCAATGCCAAAGCCATATATGTCTGCTATTTCTGAACAAAGGGGATCCCAGAGAAGCATTTACAACCATTTGTGCCATAATTGCAGAAGCTGTTTGTAAATAATTTCAGTGAGAAACCTAAAATTGAGAAAAAATTAACGTTTTTTTTAATTTGATCGCATTTGGCGGTGAAATGGTGGCATGAAATATACCAAAATTGGCCTAGATCAATACTTGGGGTTGTCTACTACACTACACTAAAGCTAAAACTACCCCAAAAAGCTCCCTACATGCTCCCTAATTAACCCCTTCACTGCTGGGCATAATACACGTGTGGTGCGCAGTGGCATTTAGCGGCCTTCTAATTACCAAAAAGCAACACCAAAGTCATATATGTCTGCTATTTCTGAACAAAGGGGATCCCAGAGAAGAATTTACAACCATTTATGCCATAATTGCACAAGCTGTTTGTAAATAATTTAAGTTAGAAACCAAAAGTTTGTGAAAAAATTTGTGAAAAGTGAACGATTTTTTTGTATTTGATTGCATTTGACGGTGAAATGGTGGCATGAAATATACCAAAACGGGCCTAGATCAATACTTTGGGATGTCTACTAAAAAAAAAAACAGAATTTATGCTTACCTGATAAATTACTTTCTCCAACGGTGTGTCCGGTCCACGGCGTCATCCATTACTTGTGGGAAATACTCTCCCCCACAGGGAAAGGCAAGGAGAGCACACAGCAAGAGCTGTCCATATAGCTCCCCCTCTGGCTCCGCCCCCCAGTCATTCGACCGACGGTTAGGAGAAAAAGGAGAAACTATAGGGTGCCGTGGTGACTGTAGTGTATAAAGAAAAAATTTTCAACCTGATTAAAAAAACCAGGGCGGGCCGTGGACCGGACACACCGTTGGAGAAAGTAATTTATCAGGTAAGCATAAATTCTGTTTTCTCCAACATTGGTGTGTCCGGTCCACGGCATCATCCATTACTTGTGGGAACCAATACCAAAGCTTTAGGACACGGATGAAGGGAGGGAGCCAATCAGGTTACCTAAACAGAAGGCACCACGGCTTGCAAAACCTTTCTCCCAAAAATAGCCTCCGAAGAAGCAAAAGTATCAAATTTGTAGAATTTGGCAAAAGTGTGCAGAGAAGACCAAGTTGCTGCCTTACATATCTGGTCAACAGAAGCCTCGTTCTTGTAGGCCCATGTGGAAGCCACAGCCCTAGTAGAGTGAGCTGTGATACGGTCAGGAGGCTGCCGTCCGGCAGTCTCATAAGCCAAGCGGATAATGCTTTTCAGCCAGAAAGAGAGAGAGGTAGCAGTAGATTTTTGACCTCTCCTCTTACCAGAGTAAACGACAAACAAAGATGAGGTTTGTCTAAAATCTTTTGTTGCTTCTAAATAGAACTTTAAAGCACGAACAACATCTAAATTGTGTAATAAACGTTCCTTCTTTGAAACTGGATTCGGACACAAAGAAGGAACAACTATTTCCTGGTTGATGTTCTTGTTGGAAACAACTTTTGGAAGAAAACCAGGCTTAGTACGCAAAACAACCTTATCTGAATGAAAAACCAGATATGGTGGATTACACTGCAAAGCAGATAATTCAGAAACTCTTCTAGCAGAAGAAATAGCAACCAAAAACAGAACTTTCCAAGATAATAACTTAATATCTATGGAATGTAAAGGTTCAAACGGAACCCCTTGAAGAACTGAAAGAACTAAATTTAGACTCCAAGGAGGAGTCATGGGTCTGTAAACAGGCTTGATTCTAACCAAAGCCTGAACAAAAGCTTGTACATCTGGCAAAGCTGCCAGTCGTTTGTGCAACAAGACGGATAATGCAGAAATCTGTCCCTTTAGAGAACTAGCTGACAACCCTTTATCCAAACCTTCTTGGAGAAAGGAGAGAATCTTTGGAATTTTAATCTTACTCCAGGAGAATCCTTTGGATTCACACCAACAGATATATCTTTTCCATATTTTATGGTAAATCTTTCTAGTCACAGGTTTTCTGGCTTGGATCAGAGTATCTATCACAGAATTTGAAAACCCACGCTTGGATAAAATCAAGCGTTCAATTTCCAAGCAGTCAGCTGCAGAGAAACTAGATTTGGATGTTCGAATGGACCTTGTACTAGAAGATCCTGTCTCAAAGGTAGCTTCCATGGTGGAGCCGATGACATATTCACCAGGTCTGCATACCAAGTCCTGCGTGGCCACGCAGGAGCTATCAGAATCACCGAGGCCTTCTCCTGTTTGATCCTGGCTATGAGCCTGGGAAGGAGAGGAAACGGTGGAAACACATATGCTAGGTTGAACGATAGAAGAATAAAAAACTACAACTAACACCACAAACTCCTCGCCATCCCCGTGGTAGATGCTACTTGTTCAGAGCGGCAAGGAGAATGACTAGGGGGCGGAGCCAGAGGGGGAGCTATATGGACAGCTCTTGCTGTGTGCTCTCCTTGCCTTTCCCTGTGGGGGAGAGTATTTCCCACAAGTAATGGATGACGCCGTGGACCGGACACACCAATGTTGGAGAAATATATACATGTCAATGGATATTCAGAGATTCCTGAAAGATATCAGTGCTCTAATGTAACTATCGCTAATTTTGAAAAGAAATGGTTTGGAAATAGCAAAGTGCTACTTGTATTTATGGCCCTATAGTTTACAAAAAAAGCAAAGAACTTGTAAACATTGGGTATTTCTAAACTCAGGACAAAATTTAGAAACTATTTAGCATGGGTGTTTTTTGGTGGTTGTAGATGTGTAACAGATTTTGGGGGTCAAAGTTAGAAAAAGTGTGTTTTTTTCTATTTTTTCCTCATATTTTATAATTTTTTTATAGTAAATTATAAGATATGATGAAAATAATGGTATCTTTAGAAAGTCCATTTAATGGCGAGAAAAACGATATATAATATGTGTGGGTACAGTAAATGAGTAAGAGGAAAATTACAGCTAAACACAAACACTGCAGAAATGTAAAAATAGCCTTGGTCCCAAACGGACAGAAAATGGAAAAGTGCTGTGGTCATTAAGGGGTTAAGGCCTGACATCAGGGACATCAGCTAGACACTTGTGTAACAGGATAGATAATGCTGAAATTTGACACTTTAAAGAACTTGTAGATAATTGTCACAAATATCTCAGGATTCAGCTCCTAAGGAGTTAACTTTGTGCAGCTTGCACTCAAAACAGTTATTTGTTTTCAAGAAGAATTGTGTTTGTATTTTCTTTGAAGTGCCAGAACCCTCTAACTAGCCACCAAATGCTAGTGTGTATGCATTGAGTCATAAAATCACTGAAGCTCTTAGTCACAGAGATACACAGGATAAAGTTTATGGCTTAAGCTGTCAATAGAATGCATGATGCAAAACAGGCCCTTCATTACAAAAACTGACCAGGTCACTGACAGGACATTGGTATATTATGTACATATGTGGGTTAAAAGTGTTATAACCTTAACGGCAGGTAAATATGACAACCTATGGCATATTTGATATCAAACTGGTTCTCCCAATAAAACTAAGAGGTTCTAAATATGTAAATATAGAAATTTCTTACCTAGCAGGAATGATAATGGATTGTATAAATTCAGGCAAGAAATTTAGTCTATTGAAGTTTGTAAAGACAGTGGGGTTTCTTAGCCCGCCCCGGAGGGTGTGGTTAAGCAACATGATCTCTGAGAAGTAGGTTTAAGAATCTTATTTTTTAACAATAAGATTGTCATTCTTACAAGGGGAGCTGCTGTACAGAAGTAAGGAGCCATCATTTTCTTGCCATTCCCCTGGCGCAGATCTTGAAGCTAGTAAAGTATTCAATTCTGTTTTTCTCCTTTTTATTTTAAAACACTGTTTGCGTGTGTAATTTTATTTGTAACAACTGTTTATTATTAATGCATTGTGCATAATATTTTTGGCATAATAAATAATTCCTTTATTAAGTTTGGCCTTTGTCTAATAATTGAACCACTTTACTGAAAGAGACTGGAATATTAGAACTGTATAATTTTAGGTTATTTTCTGCTAAATTGTATTTCTAGAGTTAATGTGTAAAGTCTGGGGTTTTCCTTAAGATTTTCCCTTTAATAAATTTTAAGTTGTGGCAGCATTTGAGCTATAGGTGACAGAAAAGGGGGCTGAAACCCTTTCTGTGCCAAATAAGTGACTGGTGCAGGGTTGGATAACCTGGGTTCGTCACAAATTGGTGGGCAGCGGTGTAGATAATTTTTTTTATTATTAGATTTTAGTGCTTGTGGATTTGCTAGTGTGGAAATCCCAGTACTAAAAGAGATTGTTTCTTACAATTTCCTAAGGCTAAAACTCAGTGCATTATATAGTGACACATTGCAAACAGTCCCCTTCCCTATTCTCTGTTGTTCTTTTCTATTTTATTTTTGCTATGGAGGCATATGAGCAGCGATCTAAAGAGGCACTTATACTCCTATGCCAGGAGCAGGATATTCCAACACGTTCAAAGAACAAAGATTTACTAATACAAGCTCTTGTTGAATATGATAACAGCCAAATCACACCAGTTGAGGTCTCAGGAGAGATGTCTGCAGCTGGGGGCAGCGATTCATCAGAATCTGGGGATCCCTTGGACTGTTATTTGCAAACTGTTCTTAAACATATGGGCTCAGTGGATGCAAGTTTGCGCATGGAACTGATTACAAAGTTTTATGAAAGACAGGCTGCTGAACGACAAGCTGCTGTGGCTGAGAGACAGGCGTCTCTGGCAGCTGAGAGACAGGCTGCTGAACGACAGGCAGAGAGAGAGTATCAGCTACAGCTTGCACGGTTGGAGAGAGGGACGGTCTCACCTGTTGTTAGTGAACCTAGAGACCCCCCTGCTCCCAGAGTGCGTGCAGAGAATTTTCCCACCCTGGAGAAAGATGGAGATGTGGATGTATTCCTGCGTAGCTTTGAGAAAGTGTGCAGACAGTTCCAGTTGCCAAGGGAGCAGTGGGCCAAGTACCTTACCCCTGGCCTGAAAGGTCCTGCACTGGAGGCGTTTGCTGAACTACCCCCAGAGTTTGATCAGGACTATGATTCCATTAAAGCTGCCCTGCAGAGGAGATACAATCTTACTCCTGAAGTTTACCGAAAGAAATTCCGTTCCCTGCAGAAAGGTGTGTCAGAGAGCTATATTACAGCTGTTGGAAACTTGAGGACAGCCTTTAAACAGTGGGTCAGAGGATTAAAAGTTGCCACTATGGAGGAGCTGGAAGATTTGATTGTGAAGGAGCAATTTATGCAGCTGTGCCCAGCCGGAGTTCAAGAATGGGTTTTAGATCGGAAGCCCATAACAGCATTGGAAGCTGGCGAGCTGGCTGATTTTTACACAGCTTACAGGTCTCCAGAGAATGGGAGGAAATCCTTTTCTAAGGGGGGATCCACCTGTAAAGGAGCTGCTGCACGACCCCCCTTCACAAAGCCTGCTGTGCCTTTATCCAGTGTGTCTGCTCCCTCTGGGAAAGGAGGGGCAAGTGCTGCATCTGGGCAGGGGGATACCCGCAGATGTTTTATTTGCAACAAAGTGGGCCACATCAGCTCCACTTGCCCAGAGAGGATTAACTTGGGGCAATCAGATGGAGGGAGTAATCCCTCAGAAGTACCAGCATCTGTTTTGTTTGTTACCTGTCCAGAGGAAAACAACCATGAGAACCTGCAACCTGTGACTGTTGGAGATAAGGTAACCCTAGGGCTAAGGGACACAGGTGCAGAAGTGACTATGGTGCATCCAAAGCTAGTGAACTCTGAGAACATTATCCCTGGAAAGACTCTAGCAGTTAAAGGGATTGGGGGAATGAAACTTGCAGTGCCTATGGCACGTATATATCTTGATTGGGGAGTGGGGAGAGGTTTAAGAAATGTGGGGGTATCTGAAAATATTCCTAATGATGTTTTACTGGGTACTGATTTGGGTAGATTGTTATCTCTTTATGTGCCTGACAATGCTACATGCGACCTAGTGACATTAGTTGCAGACCCTTATGTGGAAAGGGCTGTGTGTAAAAATGCTCAGAGACATTATGACCAGGAGGGAGGACAGAGTGCATGTGTGCGCAGGGCTGTGCCTGAACTGGGGGTGTCTGTGCTGAGAGGTGAATCTGTGAGAGAAGAGACTGACTGGGGAGAACGACAGACAGACGGTGTGTGTCTTCCTGTACTTAAACCAGCAGTATCGGCAGAATTACCGTTAGCTGTTGGGGGAGAAAGGCAGATAGACTGTGTGGGTCTGTCTGTGCCGGAACCAAGTTTAGCTGTACGGGAAGAGCTTGTCTGTGAGAGAAGGCAGATGAGGGGTGCGTGTCTGTCTGTGATTGAATCAGTGTATTCTATAGAAGGAGGTGAGATTGACGGGGGAGAGAATGACTGGGTGACTGGGCCGCTGGATGATGTGTGCCAGTCTCTGCCAGGGACAATTCTGTACCCTGTGAAAAGACACAATAGTTGGGATAAATGGCAGAAGGAAGATGTGTGCTTGTCTGCACCAGTGTCAAAAGGATACCAGATTCTGTGTGATTATGCAAAGTGGCAGACTGACTGTGAGAGAGAGCAGGGGGGCAAACTAGCCCACTCTAGGACAGAAGCAGCAAAGCCACAGATTTCAGACTGTGTGGGGGAGGAGGGTACAGGATACTCTTTGAGGGACACCCAGAATGAGTGTGAAAGATTGTGGGTGACAGAGACCCCAGTAATCTCAGCTGTGACCTATAAACAGACTGCACAGGCTAGGGGACAGAGACTGACACAGACTGCAGGCACAGGGGGGAGGAGTACAGAGAAGTGTATTTACACAGCCCCACCGTGCCATTCAGCAAATACACTGATAGATGTGCAGCATCAGTGTCCCCAGCAGTTAGAACCCACAGTGAGGAGAAGGGGGGCAGTTAGTCAACCCCCTACCAACCATAACAGAGTGCAGGAGTACAGGAATTCTACTCCAGTGGGAGGGCAAGAGCCTATGGTAGTTAAGCAGCAACTGACAGCACACAATATGCTTAGAGAGCACACCATAGGTAGCAAGACACTAGGTTTCACAGGCACCTCTGTAACAGGGGATGATGTGTTGTTCAGGGATAAGATGCCAACCTTATTGGGGGAGGTACCTGCAAAACCCAGAGATGCCATATTCACACAAAAACAGTTGCAGGAGTTTACTGCCAGAGAGGGAGTGTGTGAGATGGTCCATAATGTTCTTGTACTCACGCCCATGAGACAGAACAAACTAGAGGCTGCATGGGAAGGGCCCTGCAATATATTCAATCGGTTGGGTAGAGCAACTAGTGTGTCACTTTTAAAAGGAGGGCATCCTGCTGCCAAAACTGCTAGGTGCAATCTGTCTGGCAATGGTGTTCTCACCGCAAGGGGAAGCTCCTTTTGATACGCATCGGGAGTGGCTCGTAGCCACCCCCTTTTGCGTCTCTTATTGGGGGAGGTGTCACAAATATCTCAGGATTCAGCTCCTAAGGAGTTAACTTTGTGCAGCTTGCACTCAAAACAGTTATTTGTTTTCAAGAAGAATTGTGTTTGTATTTTCTTTGAAGTGCCAGAACCCTCTAACTAGCCACCAAATGCTAGTGTGTATGCATTGAGTCATAAAATCACTGAAGCTCTTAGTCACAGAGATACACAGGATAAAGTTTATGGCTTAAGCTGTCAATAGAATGCATGATGCAAAACAGGCCCTTCATTACAAAAACTGACCAGTTTTTTTACCAGGACATTGGTATATTATGTACATATGTGGGTTAAAAGTGTTATAACCTTAACGGCAGGTAAATATGACAACCTATGGCATATTTGATATCAAACTGGTTCTCCCAATAAAACTAAGAGGTTCTAAATATGTAAATATAGAAATTTCTTACCTAGCAGGAATAATAATGGATTGTATAAATTCAGGCAAGAAATTTAGTCTATTGAAGTTTGTAAAGACAGTGGGGTTTCTTAGCCCGCCCCGGAGGGTGTGGTTAAGCAACATGATCTCTGAGAAGTAGGTTTAAGAATCTTATTTTTTAACAATAAGATTGTCATTCTTACAAGGGGAGCTGCTGTACAGAAGTAAGGAGCCATCATTTTCTTGCCATTCCCCTGGCGCAGATCTTGAAGCTAGTAAAGTATTCAATTCTGTTTTTCTCCTTTTTATTTTAAAACACTGTTTGCGTGTGTAATTTTATTTGGAACAACTTTTTATTATTAATGCACTGTGCATAATATTTTTGGCATAATAAATAATTCCTTTATTAAGTTTGGCCTTTGTCTAATAATTGAACCACTTTACTGAAAGAGACTGGAATATTAGAACTGTATAATTTTAGGTTATTTTCTGCTAAATTGTATTTCTAGAGTTAATGTGTAAAGTCTGGGGTTTTCCTTAAGATTTTCCCTTTAATAAATTTTAAGTGGTGACAGCATTTGAGCTATAGGTGACAGAAAAGGGGGCTGAAAACCCTTTCTGTGCCAAATAAGTGACTGGTGCAGGGTTGGATAACCTGGGTTCGTCACAATAATCCTTTCTCCAATCCTTCCAAGAGAAAAGATAAAATCCTAAGAATCCTAACTCTACTCCAGGAGTAGCCCTTGGATTCACACCAATAAAAGGTATTTACGCTAAATCTTGTGATCTTTCTAGTGACAGGCTTACGAGCCTGAATCAAAGTGTCTATGACTGAGTCAGAAATTTTTTCACAAACTTTCGGTTTCTCACTGAAATTATTTACAAACAGCTTGTGCAATTATGGCATAAATGGTTGTAATTTTTTCTCTGGGATCCCCTTTGTTCAGAAATAGCAGACATATATATGCCTTTGGCGTTGCTTTTTGGTAATTAGAAGGCCGCTAAATGCCACTGTGCACCACACGTGTATTATGCCCAGCAGTGAAGGGGTTAATTAGGGAGCATGTAGGGAGCTTTTTGGGGTAATTTTAGCTTTAGTGTAGTAGACAACCCCAAGTATTGATCTAGGCCCATTTTGGTATATTTCATGCCACCATTTCACCGCCAAATGCGATCAAATAAAAAAAAACGTTACATTTTTCACAATTTTAGGTTTCTCAATGAAATCATTTACAAACAGCTTGTGCAATTATGACACAAATGGTTGTAAATGCTTCTCTGGGATCCCCTTTGTTCAGAAATAGCAGACATATATGGCTTTGGTGTTGCTTTTTGCTACTTAAATAGCCAATAAATGTCGCTGTGCATCACACGTGTATAATGGCTAGTAGTGAAGGGGTTAATTAGGTAGCTCAGCCTCCCACCTGAAACATCAGACCCCCTGATCCCTCTCAAACAGCTCTCTTCCCTCCCCCACCCCCTTAAGTACTGGCAGCAACTCTGCCAGTACTAAAATAAAGGGTATATTTAGGCTTTTTTTTAAGCATATTTACATATGCTGATGTGTAGGAGCCACCAACCTGACTGATCCCCACCAAACAGCTCTCTAACCCTCCCCCTCTGCCTTAATGGGTGCCATCTTGGGTACTGGCAGCCGTCAGCCAGTACCCAGTTTAGAATAAAATAGTTTTTTCTAATTTTTTCCCATTTTCTGTAGTGTAGCTCCCCCCACCAAAGACCAAACCCCCACCCCCTCCTAGATACCTTCGATTGTTTTTTTTTTTAAACATTATAATACCCCTTTCTCCCACTTATACAACCAAAACTTTCTGTAGTGTAGCGGTTCCCACCCGCTCCAACGGGGCCCATCAATGGCCTCCCACCCACCAACAATACCGGCCATCGATGTCCGGTGCAGAGAGGGCCACAGAATGGCTCTCTCTGCATCGGATGGCCAAGGGGTGTTATTGCAGGATGCCTCGATATCGAGGCATCCTGCAATAACCGGAAAGCGGCTGGAAGCGAGCAGAATCGCTTCCAGCCGCTTTAAACCCCTAATGTTGTACAGGGTACTTTGCTGGTCTTTTAAGACCAGGTTGTGTGCGACGTACCCTGTACGACATGCATCATTAAAGGGTTAATAAATTGTTTTACTCTCATTCTGTTGCTGCTGAATCATCATTTGGAAATACTCTCCATCCATATGGAGTCTTCTGCCTATAGTGGGCCTTGCACTCACTCCCACTGAACCTGGGATCTCTGGACTCCCCCTGGCGGGACAAGGATACCATCTGTTTCTTGTACCACCATTGAGGTCTACAGGACGACCGGTTGGTTCCGGACTGCCTTTACTGCACATTTGTGCTTCTCACCACGTGAGTAGGATTCCAATCTTATATCAATACCCTCTGTGTTACAGTCTGATCTGCACTATGTGGCTCTCTCTAGATCATCATCCCCTGTGTCATAGCGTGACACTCTAGAGTAGCTGCCTTCAATCTTGGACTTTTGTCTGTGATATATCACAACATCTGGACATATTAATTTTGTTATATATGTTTTGATTTGTATTTATATGTTTATATTTTTGCATATATTTGTAATATACATGTGTCAGGTTACAAATCTGATACCGAATCATATGCTCTTATAAGATATCCATATTTTGGAATTTAGGATACTATTTGTACCTTTTACTGTGATCATTGCAGCATATTGTAAATGTTTTGCTCTTTTTGTATACTTCATTAAGAGATTTATAATCCATTATATTTAGATATATACATTTTGTTATTGCTTGGCACCCCTTACTGGTACCTGTTTGGCTCTGGTTGCCATCAGTGTACTGTTTGTCTAACCTTGGGAAGAAATCCAAATTTTGTACGTAAGACAACCTTATCCGCATGAAAAATAAGGTAAGGGGGGGGGGGGGTCATATTGGAATGCTGAAGCTCAGACACTCTACGAGCAGAAGAAATCGCTACCAAAAATAAAACCTTTCAAGATAACTTGATATCTAAGGAATGCATAGGTTCAAACAGAACCCCTTGAAGAACCTTGAGAACTAAATTAAGACTCCATGGAGGAGTAACTGGTCTAAACACAGGCCTAATTCTGGTTAAGGCCGCGCATCAGCTAGACACTTGTGTAACAGGATAGATAATGCTGACATTTGACCCTTTAAAGAACTTGTAGATAATCCTTTCTCCAATCCTTCCAAGAGAAAATCCTAACTCTACTCCAGGAGTAGCCCTTGGATTCACACCAATAAAAGGTATTTACGCCATGATAAATCTTGTGATAAATCTTTCTAGTGACAGGCTTACGAGCCTGAATCAAAGTGTCTATGACTGAGTCAGAAAAACCTTGCTTGGCTAGAATCAACCGTTCAGTCTCCAAGAAGTCAGCTTCAGAGAATCTAGTTTTGGATGATGGAAGGGTCCCTGAATCAGAAGGTCCTTTCAAAGCGGAAGCCTCCAAGAAGGTAGAGACTGCATACCAGATCGTGCAAGGCCAGGCCGGTGCTATGAGATTCACTGAAGCCCTTTCGTGTTTGATCCGGGCAATCACTCGCGGAAGGAGAGCAAATGGAGGAAACAGATATGTTAGATTGAAGGACGAAGGGGCCGACCGAGCATCTATCAGCCCCACCTGAGGATCTCGACCCATACTAGGGGAGTTTGGCATTCTGCCTGGATGCCATGAGATCCAACTCCGGCTGACCCCATTTGAGGATCAGACAGGAAAACACGTGCAGATGAAGTTCCCACTACCCCGGATGAAAGGTCAGTCAATACAAAAAAAAAAAATTATGCTTACCTGATAAAATTATTTCCTCTGGGACATGACGAGTCCACAGATCATTTTCCTTACTTATGGGATACTCACCTCCTGGTCTGCAGGAGGTAGCAAAGAGCACCTACAGCAAAGCTGTTAAATAGCTCCTCCCTTCCCTCCCAATCTAGTAATTCGACCGAAGGTAGGAAGAGAAAGGAAAAGGTAAAAGGTGCAGAGATGTCTGAAGTTTAGAAAAAATAAAAACATCCTGTCCAAGAGACAGGGCGGGCCGTGGACTTGTCATGTCCCAGAGAAAATAAATTTATCAGGTAAGCATAAATTTTGTTATCCTCTTAAGGACATGACAAGTCCACGGATCATCTTACTTATGGGATACAATACCCAAGCTTAGAGGACACAGATGATACGGGAGGGACAAGATACCTAAACTGAAGGCACCACTGCTTGAAGAACCTTTCTGCCAAAAACAGCCTCCGCCGAGGCAAAGGTGTCAACCTTATAAAATTTAGAAAAAGTATGAAGGGAGGATCAAGGTGCAGCCTTGCAAATCTGCTCAACTGAAGCTTAATTTCTGAAAGTCCATGAAGAAGCAACAGCCCTAGTAGAATGAGCCGCAATCCTTTCAGAAGGCTGTTTCCCAGCAGTCTCATATGCAAAGCAAATGATACTCCACAACCACAAAGACAAAGAAGAAGCCGTAGCTGTCTGATCCTTGCGTTTGCCTGAGAAAACAACAGACAGCAAAGAGGACTGACGAAAGTCCTTAGTTGCCTGTAAATAGAACTTTAATGCGCGGACCACGTCCAAGTTGCGCAAAAGACGTTCCTTCTTAGAAGGATTAGTACACAAAGAAGGTACAACAATTTCCTGAGTAATGTTACTATCAAAAACAACCTTAGGAAGAAATCCTACTACCTTATCTGCATGGAAGATAAGAAAAGGAGAAGAACACTGAAAAGCCGAGAGTTCAGACACTCTACGGGCAGAAGAAATAAAACCTTCCAAGATAACTTAATATCTATGGAATGCATAGGCTCAAAAGGAGCCCCCTGTAAGACAGAAAGAACCAGATTAAGACTCCACGAGGGAGCAATAGGCTTAAAAACAGGTCTGATCCTGACAAAAAGATTGAACGTCTGGAATATCAGCCAGACGTCTAAGTAACAGAATCGACAAGGCAGAAATCTGACCCTTTAAAGAGCTGACCGGTAAGCCCTTCTACAGTCCTTCCTGGAGAAAGGGCAAAATTCTGGGAATCTTAACCTTACTCCACGAGTAACCTCTAGATTCACACATATGGAAGTATTTACGCCAGATCTTATGGTAAGCCTTCCTAGTCACTGGTTTGAGAGCCTGAACTAAGGTCTCAACAACCGCATCATAAAAAAACCTTGCTCGGATAAAATCAAGCATTCAATCTCCATGCAGTCAGTGGCAGAGAAGCTAATTTCAGATGAAGGAAAGGACCCTGAATGAGAAGATCCTTCCTTCACTGAAGTTTTCAAGGTTGTAGAGATGACATTTCTACCAGATTCGCATACCAAATCCTGCGAGGCCACGCAGGAGCTATAAGAATCACCGGAGCTCTCTCCTGTCTGATTCTCGCGATGACCGGAGGAAGGAGGGCAAACTGTGGAAACAGGTATGCAAGACTGAAAGACCAAGGAACTGCCAGAGCATCTATCAGTTCCGCTTGAGGATCTCTGGATCTCGATCCGTATCGTGGAAGCTCGGATCTACTTCCGGTAAACCCCATTTGAGGACCAGACTGGCAAATATTTCCGGATGAAGTTCCCACTCGCCCGGATGGAAGGTCTGTCTGTTTAGAAAATCCACCTCCCAATTGTCCACTCCCGGGATGTGGATCGCAGATAGAAAACACGAGTGGGTCTCCGCCCACCAAATTATCTTGGATACCTCTCTCATCGCTAAGGAACTCCTTGTTCCTCCCCGATGATTGATGGAAGCCACTGTTATATTGTCCGACTGGAATCTTATGAACCGGGCCAAGGCCAACTGTGGCCAGACCAGAAGGGAATTGAAAATCGCTCTTAATTCTATAATGTTGATAGGGAGAGCAGACTCTGCTTGAGACCGTTTCCTGCACCCTCCTGGGACCAAAGACCGCTCCCCAACCCATCAGGCTGGCGTCTGTTGTCACAATCACCCAGGATGGTCTGCCAAAAAAAAAAAAAAATTCCCTGAGAGAGCTGATCCCAAGACATCCACCATAGAATAGAAACCCTTGTCTCCTGATCCTATCAAAGGCAAAGAGAAAGACTGGATTGGGAGGAGCTATTTAACAGCTTTGCTTGTAGGTGCTCTTTGCCGCCTCCTGCAGACCAGGAGGTGAATATCCCATAAGGAAGATGATCCGTGGACTCATCTTGTCCTTAAGAGGAAATCCGCCTCCCAGTTATCCACCCCTGGGATGTGGATTGCCGACAGACAACATGAATGGGCCTCCGCCCACTGAATTATTTTGAAAACCTCTGTCATCGCCAAGGAACTCCTTGTTCCTCCCTGATGATTGATGTAGGCCACTGACGTTATGTTGTCCATCTGGAACCCGATAAACTGAACCAAAGATAGCCGAGGCCAGGTCAGGAGAGCATTGTAGATCGCTTTCAGTTCCAGAATGTTTACGGGCAAAAGAGACTGTCTGAGACCATATCCCCCCGAGCCCTTAAGGAGCACCAAACTGCTCCCACCCCTGAAGGCTGGCATCTGTTGTCACTATATCCCAGGATGGTCTGCAAAAACATGTCCCCAGAGAGATGATCTAGAGACAACCACCAAAGAATAGACTCCCGTCTCCTGTGCCAATAGAAGTCGAGGGGACAAGTCCAAATAAGCTACGTTCCATTGTTTGAGCATGTCCAACTGCAGAGCTCTTTGATGAAAGCGAGCAAACAGGACGATGTCCATTGCCGCTACTATCAGACCTATTAACTCCATGCACTGGGCCACAGGACGAGAAGATTGCAGAGCTTGACAAGTATCGATAATCTTTGGTCCCTAGAAATGTCACTCTTGTATGAGGAACTAAAGAGCTCTTTTCTAGATTCACCTTCCACCCATGTGACCTTAGGAAAGCCACTACCAGGTCTGTGTGTGATTTTGCTAGCTGAAAGGACGGCACCTGAACTAGGATATCATCCATAAGACTCTTGAACGAAGCACCGCAAGAAGAGACCCCAGAACCTTTGTGAAGATTCTGGGAGCTGTGGCAAGACCGAAAGGAAGAACCACAAACTGGAAATGCTTGTCTAGAAAGGCAAACCTTAAGAACCTGTGATGATCCCTGTGAATGGGAACATGCAGGTACGCGTCCTTTAAATCTGTTGTCATAAACTGACCCTCCTGGATCAAGGGAAGGATGGAACGCATAGTTTCCATCCTGAAGGATGGCACTCTGAGAAACTTGTTTAGACTTGAGGTCTAGAATTGGTCTGAAGGTTCCTTCCTTCTTGGGAAACAGATTGGAATAGAATCCCATACCTTGATCTTGAGGTGGAACGGGAACAATGATTCCCAGAGCTAAGAGGTCTTTTACACAATGTAAGAACGCCTCTCTTTTTGTCTGGTCTGCAGATAACCTTGAAATTAGAAACCTGCCCCTGGGAGGACAAATTTTGAACTCCAGCTTGTATCCCTGAGACACTATTTCTATAGCCCAGGGATCCTGAACGTCCCGAAACACAGGCTTGAGTGAAAAAAGAAAGTCTGCCCCCTACCAGATCCATTTGTCCCAGATCGGGGGCAAAACCTCCATGCTGTCTTGGAGTCATTGGCTGCCTTCTTGGATTGCATACTCTTATTCCATGATTGGGCGGGTCTCTAATTAGATATAGCTTGTTCGTGTTTAGTAATTTCCGTTCCTTTCGCAACTTCAAGGGATTCTCTTCATCTTCTCCCTCAACTCTCTTCCTTTCTGCCTAACCTTTTTGTCCTGAGGGAGGTGACCCTTACCTCCCGTAAAGTCAGAAATAATCTTTCAGCTCAGGACCAAACAGGGTCTTCCCCTTGTAAAGGACAGCTAGAAGCTTTGACTTAGATTAAACATCCGCATACCAAGGTTTCAGCCATAAGGCCCTATGAGCCAAAATAGAGAAACTTGAAATTTTGGCCCCCAACTTAACTTGAAGGGTGGCATCCAAGATAAAGGCATTAGCTAGCTTAAGAGCCTTTATCCTGTCCTGGATCTCATCCAAGGGGAGTTTCTCACCTGAGGGCATCAGCCAGAGCATCAAACCAGTAGGCTGCCGCACTCGTGACGGTAGTTATACAGACCGCCGGTTGCCACTGCATACCCTGGTGAACATATATTTTCTTGAGTAGACCCTCAAATTTTTTGTCCATCAGATCTATAAAAGCACAGCTATCCTCTATAGTGATAGTTCTCCTAGCCAAGGTTGAAACAGCTCATTCTACCTTAGGAACAGTTTGCCAAACCTCTAACTGAGTCAGCTATAGGAAACATCTTCTTGAAAATAGGAGAGAAAGGAATACCAGGTCTCTCCCATTCTCTATTAATAATTTCAGAGGCCTTCTTAGGAACTGGAAAACCATCTGTAAAGGAAAATACCTCACGAAATAAGTCTAATTTGCTAGACTTTGGGGGGACAACCATCACTGTGGAGTCACTATCATCTAGGGTAATTAAAACCTCTAAGTAAGAGACGAAGATGTTCCAGTTTAAACGTGAAAGATACCACTTGAGTCGGTCAAAGGCAACACCTCCTCCGAATCTGAGATTTCTCCTTTAGATGCCAGAGCAGGAACCTCTTCCTCAGATCTGTGAGAAGAGACTTCTGAGATAGCTACCACAGCATCAGAAACCTCGCTAACTGCAGAAATGGACTCTCTTGCGATGGCCCTGCAACATTGGAAAGGCAGACAGAGCATCATAGAAAGTAGTAGACATGAGAAGCTATGTCCTGTAGTAATTCCATAAGGAACTACAGCAAACGTGCAGGGCACTGCTGGTGAGGGCAATCATTTTTGGGACACTTGGGGAGAAAGTTGCTGCAGAAATTGACCCTCATTAAAGGACTCTTGGACAAAATCTGTCCGAGAGGAGATTGAATTTTAGGGATAAAATTTTTGCTGAGCCACAGTCCTTTCAATACATGTAGGACAGAAAGGGATTGGTGGTTCCACATTTGAATCAAGACATAAAGCACATGTAACAGCTTGAACCTCATCTTGGTTCATTGTTTTACATAAAATAGTTATTGAGCAGAAAGAAAAAAAAAATACTGGGAATAACAAAATAACTCCAGCCCCAGTGCCTGCACATAATCACTGCCCAAGTAAGACTTTTCTGAAACTGTCCCCACATAAGGAAGGTTTACCATTAACCCGTTATATACTGTAGCGCTAATGAAACAAAACACTGAGACTCCTAAGATCCCAGAAAAAGGCATCACTTACCTCAAACACTGCCTGGCAGTAGGGCAGTTCCCAAGCTTGAGAGGTCTTCTCCCTCACATTGGCCTGAGAGATAAGCAATGCTGAGTCAGTAATAATCTCAGGCTGAAGGATATGGGGCAGCTGAAAATGGGAGGCACAGTGAGAATTAGGTCACACAAGTTCCAATAGCTCTAAAGCCACCAGAGCTCTACTGTAGAGACTGATATGGACTAGGCTACACCCCAGAACAAAGTAGCACTCTCTGGCACTACTCATAAAACAAAAAAACTTGATTGAAGAATCTAAACACACCTCACTTTACCTGCTTCCTATCACTAACGTAGGCAAAGAGAATGACTGGGGTGGGAGGGAAGTGAGGAGCTATTTAACAGCTCTGCTGTGGTGCTCTTTGCCTCTTCTTGCTGATCAGGAAGTGAATATCCCATAAGTAATGAAGATGATCCGTGGACTCATTGTGTCTAAGAACAAACAACATTTATGCTTACCCAATTAATTTCCTTGACATGATGAGTCCACAGATCATCTAATTACTATTGGGAATATCACTCCTGCCCAGCAGGAGACATCAAGAGCACCACAGCAAGGTGCAGGTGTCTGAAGTTTATAACATAACCACAGCCTGTCTAAAGAACAGGGCGGGCCATAGACTCATTGTGTCAAGAAAAATATATCAGGTAAGCATAAATTATTTTCTTTCTAATGACACGAGTCCACGGACCATGTAATTACTAATGGGAATCAATACCCAAGCTAGAGTACACAGATAACGGATGGACAAGACAGGGAACCTAAGTGGAAGGCACCACTGCTTGAAGAACCTTTCTCCCAAAAGCAGCCTCAGCCGAGTCAAAAGTGTCAAATTTGTAGAATTTTGAAAAAGTGTGAAGAGGACCAAGTTGCAGCCTTGCAAATCTGGATCTACGTAAGCTTCATTTTTGAATGCCCATGAGGAAGAAACAGCCCTAGTGGAATGAGCCGTAACCCTCTCTGGAGGCTGCTGTCCAGCAGTTCCATAGGCAAAACATAATACTCTTCAGCCAAAAGGAAAGAAGTAGCCGTAGCTTTCTGTCCCTTACGTTTTCCCAAGAAAACCACAAACAAGGTGGGAGACTGACAAATAGTTAGTCGCCTGTAAGTAAAGTTTTAGGGCACGTACCACGTCTAAATTGTGCAGAAGTTGTTCTTTCTGAGAAGAAGTATTAGGACACAATGGAGGATCCCTGATTAATGTTCCGGTCAGAAACTACTTTAGGAAGAAAGCCTAACTTTGTATGTAAAACTACTTTATCCGAAAGAAAAAAAGGTAAGGCAACTCATACTGCAATGCTGAGAGCTCTGACACTCTACAAGCAGATGAAATAGCCACAAGAAACAAAACTTTCCAAGATAACTTAATATCTAAGGAATGCATGGGCTTAAACAAAGCCCCTTGAAGAACTTTAAGAACTAAATTAAGACTACAGGGAGGAGTAACTGGTTTGAACACAGGCCTGATCCTGACCAAATGATTGCACGTCTGGAACTTCTGCCAGACGTTTATGTAACAAAATAGACAAGGCAGATATTTGATCCTTTAAGGAACTAGAAAATAAGCCTTTCTCCAAACCTCCTTGGAGAAATGACAGAATTCTAGTAATCCTAACTCTACTCCAAGAGTAGCCCTTGGATTCACACCAATAGAAAGATTTAACACAATAATGGCGTAAATATCTATAGTCACAGGCTTACGAGCCTGAAACATGGTCTTAATTTTATCCAAGCGGTTATTTTCAGATTCGGTCATTAAGTGTTCAATCTCCACGCAGTCTGCTTCAGAGAAACTAGATTTGGATGAATGAAGGGCCCTTTAAGTAGAAGGTCCTTCCTCAACGGAAGTGTCCCAAGATTTAAGAGTTGAACTTTCCACCAGGTCTGCATACCAAATCCTGCAAGGCAAAGCTGGTGCAATGAGGATCACCAACGCCCTCTCCTGCTTGATCCGAGCAATGACCTAAGGAAGAAGAGCGAACAGGGTAAATAAGTATGCAAGACTGAAATTCTAAAAGGTACCGCCAGGGCGTCTATCAATATCGCCTGAGGGTCCCTTGACCTCAATCCGTACCTCAGAAGCTTGACATTCCGTAGAGATGCCATGAGATCCAACGCCAGAGATCCCAGAACCTTTGAGAAAATTCTGGGAGCTGTGGCTAGACCGAAAGGAAGAGCCGCAAATTGGAAGTGTATGTCTAGAAAAGCAAACCTTAGAAACTTGCGATGATCCCTGTGAATGGGAACATGCAGGTATGCGTCCTTTAAATACACCGTTGTCATAAATTGACCCTCTTGGACCAAAGGAAGAATAGAACGAATAGTTTCCATCTTGAAGGACAGTACTCTGAGGAATTTGTTTAGACTCTTGAGATCTAAAAATGGCCTGAAGGTTCCCTCCTTTTTGGGAACCACAGATTGGAATAAAAACCCAGACCCTGTTCCTGCATCGGAACAGGAACTATCACTCCAAGGTCGGAGAGGTCCCGTACACAGTGTAAGAACGCCTCTTTGTCTGGTCTACAGATAATCTTGAAAGCAGAAGCCTGCCTCTGGGACGAAAACTTTAACTCTAGTTTGTATCCCTGGGACAGTATGTCCACTGCCCAGGGATCCTGAACATATCGAACCCAAGCGTGAGCAAAGGAAAGCCTGACCCCTACAAGATTCGGTCCCAGATCGGGGGGCAGGCCCTTCATGCAGTCTTTGATTCAATATCAAGCTTCTTGGATTGTTTTCCCTTGTTCCAAGACTGATTGGGTCTCCAGGAAGATTTAGACTGTTCTTGCTTGGAAGAGGAAGAATTTCCCTTGAAATTTCAAAAGGAACGAGAATTACTCTGATGTCCCTTTTGCTCGTTTCTCTTATCCTGAGGGAGAAGATGAAAGTTTCCTCCCAAAATATCAGATTATTTCCGTCAGACCTGGTCCAAACAAGGTCATCCCTTTGTATAGAATCGCTAAAAGTTTAGACTTAGCCGACACATCCGCAGACCAAGGTTTTAAACCGTAAGGCTCTGCGGGATAGAACAGCAATCCCTGAAATCTTTGCCCCAGTTTGATAACCTGTAGGGAAGCATCAGTAATAAAGGAATTGGCCAACTTAAGGGCTTTTATCCTATCCTGGATCTCAAGGGGGGGGTCTCTGTCCTAAAAGCATCAGACAACGCATTAAACCAATATGCCAGTAGCAATGCACACAGCAGGTTGCCATTGTAAACCTTTGTGTACATACATCTTGAGTAACCCCTCTAAAGATCTTATGGACAAAAAAAATTAAGGCACCTCTCTATGGAAATAGTAGTTCTCTTGGCCAGAGTGGAAACAGCTCCTTCCACCTTGGGAACCGTTTGTCAAGCCTCCTTGATAGAGTCTGCTATGGGAAACATCTTTAAATATAGGAGATGGAGAAAAAGGGATACCCGGTCTCTACCACTCCTTAACAATGATCTCAGAAGCTCGGTCTGGTACAAGAAAAACCTCTACAGAGGAAGGCACCTCAAAATATTTGTTTAGCTTACTGGATTTCTTCAGATTAACTACGACCATAGTGTCGCTGTCATCCAATGTAGCTAAAACCTTAGACGGAAGTGTTCAAGCTTAAACCTGAATGATACAACTTCAGTATCAGCAGGAGGAATTATACTGTCTGAGCCAGATCTCACCCTCAGATGCTACCGAAAGATCTTCCTCCTCAGGCTTCTGGGAGGGGGCATCCAAAATAGCAACAACTGCGTCAGTAACCTCATACTGAATGTCTACTCTTTCTCTTGCGCTCTCCCTGCAGCAAGAGAAAGGCAGATAATGCATCAGAAACCACAGAGGACATGAGAAGCGATGTTCTGCAATGTAACTCCAGGAGGAGTTAAGAGGAAGTGCAGGGCACTCCATGTGTGGGCAATACAAGTTGGGACACTTGAGAAAGCTGCGGCATATATTGTACATTGTCATTAGACTCCTGAACAGCATCCTCGGAAAATGTTGGCTCAGAAAAGTCTATCCCTGTAATTTAAAGTTCTCTCAATACACGAGGAACAGAAAGGGATTGGTGGTTCCACATTAGCATTAAAACAAGTGACATCTTGCAAAGCATCTTGGTCCATCCCGATTCACAATGGATCAAATTATAACCTTGAATTTTTAATTAAATTAAAATAGCAAAAGTTACTGTCTCTCTAAATTTAAACTGTAACCTTTTTTACTTAGGCTGCAGAAGTGAAAAAGTATTTGAATGATAATAAAAACACCTCAACTTCTTTGCTGAGGTGCCTACCTGACCTGCTACACCGGAGCTTGATATCCTTCTAGGTAAATGATCCGGAACCCAGCAGCAGAAATTGGTTTTCCGGTCCTAGAAACACCCACTTTTAGTAAAATCAAGAGTTTCTAGCCGGACCCAGAAAATCTATTCCTCCACACCCGGAAGAGAAGTAAAAGTGGCATGCAACTCAGATTGCCGCCTCACGTAGCTCTGCCCATCTTAAACCAAAATCGTCATTTTAGCTTATAAAGTTTAACCGCCAGGAGAAGTGGAACCGTCGTAGCCTAAATTCTCCTTAGCCCCAGTGCCTGCTAAAAAGGCTCTCAATCCTCTCCAAAATAGGAGTGTTTAAGTGTCCCTTCCAGATAAAGTGCCTTTATTTAAATTGGCCCCTTTGTCATATTTGTGTTTGAAATGAAGTGCCCACTTTTTCTGAGTGTCTCCTTCCCAGAAATAATGAAGGCAACACACCAGGTTTGAGAGGTCCTCTCCCTCACATAACCATTTGTAAAGGAAAAAAGATGGAGTAATTTTACTCAGGCTTACAGTTAGGGCAGCATAAATGACATGGGAGGCGCAGTGAAAATTATCTCCCACAAGTTCCCATTGCTCTAAAGCCACCACTGCCTTACTGAAGAGACTGATGTGGACTACGGCTACACCCTAGTACAGAGTAGCATAATCTTGCACTACTTTGAAAAAGATTCTTCAAGCAAGATTTTATTACTTTTTAACACCTAACTTTGACTACGTTAGAGCAAGGAAGTGGTAAAGAGAATGAATGGGGTGGGAGAGAAGGCAGGTGAAATTTAACAGCTTTGCTGTGGTGCTCTTTGCCACCTCCTGCTGGGCAGGAGTGATAGTCTCAATAGTAATTAGATGATCTGTGGACTCATCGTGTCATTAGAAAGAAATTACACTCTGAATCAGGAAAGTTTTTTGGACTTGACTGTCCCTTTAATATTCTTAGTCATAACTTTACTCATTTACAACTTAGACATTTATAATTGATTTGATTGTGTCTGACAGTTGGGAAAGTCACATCTGATTAACTAACAATTCATATACTGTACTGGAGAACTGGTATGTTGAGGTTAATGGAAGTTGCTATAGATGCAGTTTCCCCTAAAGCAGATATCCTCCATTGTTTTTGGTATTACACCAAAATTGCTCCATTTTGTGGCTACATATTAAAGAATAGTGTCCCTTGAACAAATACCTATTTTCTCTAGAGCCTCAGCCCCAGTTAGAAAACGCTAGATTAATAATGCAATTTTAAATTGCATGTAACTTTTTTTTTTTAAATTAAAACACTTAAATTCATCAATGCTAGGAGAATATTTGGATTTTAAGGCACATTAATAGCCAAATTATCGAACATGAATTTCAGCCCTATATCAAAAAGAAATTTTTAAACTTTGTCTAAATGGTTTGAAGTCAATAAATCCCTGCCCAGTTTAAAAATTCAGAAGGCTAAAACTTTTCTAGATTTTTTTAACTATGCAGGATGCCAAGATAAATCCAGATTTTATTTTTAAAAATGGAGACTATAACTTTATTCACATTACTTTAGTATATTGTTTTAGCCATTAAAGGGACATTAGTCAATGTAAATGCATAGATAAATTATCTTGGAATACAACCATTAACAATATACATATTTTGGCAAAAATGCTGCTAGCAAAAGTAATAACTATTGTGTTATTAGTGCTGCATGCACAGTATAGCTCAATATACTCAGGGCAACAGCCTTTTAAATACTGCAGCTGCTCTGAGTACCAGTGGTCTTTTATTAGGTCAGCAAGGTCATTGCCAGATGGTACAAGCACCTTAGGCTCTGAGCACTGTTTAAAATACTTGCATATGGCGCATACTTTGATATACTTTTGAAACCGCTATAGCTCACTAGAAGCATTTTTTGCCAATACATGTATATTCCAAAATGCTTCTAAATACATTCCAGCCAAAATTAGAATCCAGATGATGCATTGCAGTTTGAATAGCAGTGTCTTGGTTTATACTGATATTTTTGGTACAGCGAATATGTTTAAGGTTGCTCTTAAACTTTGGATATAATCAGTTGCTTATGACTGTTTATGCTTTTAAAGGATGAGTCAATTTTACTATAGAAATAAAATTGAAATGTATCCAAACCACAAAGTTCCTTTTGAAGAAAAAAATAAATACTAAATTGCATTTTACTGAACTTTTAATCCCAGACACGTATATAAAGCAAATGTGCACGATACCATACAAAAAAAAAAAATGGCAACTAGTGTAAAGCATGAAAATTCCTGGCATTTAGACACATTTTATAACAAGTATAAACCAGGATAAAAATACATTAATTGCAGCAATGCATTTTAAGTTTGCAAAATATGAAAAGTGATCAAGGGGAAAAAAAAACAAAAAAACAGATGAAGTAGTAAATATTTTTATTTAACAAATTTTACAGTCAAATAGTCAAATTGGCAAACGGAGGACTACCACACAGTGGGGGGGGGGGGAGAGAACAAGGCTAACCTATTTTTTTTTTTTTAAATACATTTACAGAATAGGGCATCACAATGAAACTAAGCCTATATTGCACAATTGCTAATTTAGGGGCTGATCACAAACTTCAAGACGCTTATCTATTTGATCTATAAAAATCCAGATAAACTTTGTATCTAATCTGTTCTCTAGAAAATGTTGAAATTTTATGGGGAAACCCTTGTGCTAACTGGGAATGGAGGGGGGCACATCTTAGTTCTTAAACCATCCTACTGGCGTTTACTATTAGGATCTGTGTAGACAAAATATAGAAAATAGCGCAAGTTTTAGGTCCCGTCTCACTACTAACCTAAGTTAAAAATTTACGACTGCAGTTTTCCATTTCTCAGTTTAAGCAGGTACTTTTAAAAGACTAACAAATGGATAGATTGCTATATCTCCTTCCAAATGCTATCACTAGGGCATGTAATGAGAAAGTTGACTAAACACTGAAAAAAACTGACAAAAAAAAAAAAAATATATATAAAATAGATGTTCGCATTCTGCAGCTTTGTTAGTTGTAGAAAACAGCTGCCACTCATAGCCTTAGGCTCTTTTCAGAGTTTTATTCTGGTGAAAGTGCAACATACTAAGATCTGTGAAAAAACAGATCCTAGCGTGTAACTTTCACAAGAATAAATCTGGCTCCAAAAAGTGTAAGGCTGCGAGCAACTGCCACCTTCCACAGAAAACGAAGTTGCCAAATTGACATGTCTATCAAACAGTCCTAATCCTCTTGCTTTCTTTTCTTCAGACATTACTATTCTGCTGTATAATTGTATTTTCCCATGCTTTGTGATACAAGGCAATGAATATTCAATTTAGCATTGATTTTATTTAGCTTTATCCAGGAGTAATTAAGCAAAAATTTAGCTAAAAAAAAATTAAGTGATTTTAAGAATCATCCGGCAGGTTTTCCTAGCCATCAGCAAGCATGCAGCACTATTCTTATTGTCTGCTGTGGGGAGTACAACCAATTAGCTTACTAGACATGGCATTCATTTGCACTGTGCTAACTGCAGAGTTGGAGCTTGTGCACAGCCACATATCTACACGACACTGCAAATAAGCATTAATGTAGCAGTTTCAGCTATGTATAGAAATCCCACAAACCGGAAACTGGGCTACAAAATTGCACATGGTCTAACTAAAATTTTAAAGAAACAATTTGCAGCTGAAAATGGAGGTGATATGAGAAGGGACAATAAGATTTTTAACAGTACAAAGGATTATTTTAGGTTAGCGAGCAGCAAGTTAAAGGGTAATTTGTAGAAGCACCTTCCTGAAAGGGCAGTTCATGGAATAAGCACTGTGTGGACTTAAAGGGACAGTCAAGGCCAAAAAAAAAAAACCCTTAAATTTCTAATAGGACATGTAATTTTAAACAACTTTCCAATTTACTTTTATCAACAATTTTGCTTTGTTCTCTTGGTATTCTAGTTGAGAGCAAACCTAGGAAGGCTCATATGATAATTTCTAAGCCCTTGAAGGCCGCCTCTAATCACATGCTTTTGTATTTGCTTTTCACAACAGGGGAGAGTAGTTCAGGTAAACCATATAGATAACATTGTAATCATGCCTGTGGGTTGTGGCAGACACTGCACTAATTGGCTAAACTGCAAGCCAATAGATAATAACTAAAAGTCATGTGATTAGGGGCGGTCAGAAGGTGCTTAGATACAAGATAGTCACAACAGTAAAAAGTGTATTAATATAACAGTGTTGGTTATGCAAAACTGGGGAATGGGTAATAAAGGGATTATCTATCTTTTTTTAAAAAAAAAAAATTCTGGTGTTGACTGTCCCTTTAACTAATGCCAAACTAATCTTACAAATCTATAGAAAATAGGAGTTCACTTCAAGGTCCTATACGGTTCTTATCTACTGTCAAAAGGTAATTTTGCAACCTTTAAATATTAGTGGTAATGAAAAGTATAATCGCTGTGATTAGTATAGGTTGTTTGGTTAGGAGGGAAGCTTATTTTGAATTATTTTTTGCTTAAAAGGGATGTGTTTCCAATTACTTTTTTTTACCAGCTTCCGAGTATAAAATGAATGAGATTTGCTTTTTTTTTTTTTAAGGCTTAGTGTATATGAATTAGCTGATTGTGTTTTGAAGCCACAACCTAATAAAATGGGTTAAGCTTGTAGTTATAATCAGATCTCATTACTTTATCATATTGTGTACCTATACCTGCTTCTTTATCTTATATCTAGCCATAAACCAATCATCAATACTTGGGAGAGAACAATGAAAAAAAACCAATTACCTTATCTCTTCTGCTGGGTGTGTTTACACAGCTTAGCCTTGAGGCCAAAAACTCAGGATGGGTGGGGATACCACAGGCTAAATAAACTATTTCAAATGCCAATATAAGGGTAATGGAAATACTTGTAAATAATGTAATACACTCCAGCAGTAAAGTGGATCATTGGGACCAAATTAAAGGGGAGAACATTTGAGTAAAATGTCCCTTTAAGCTTTCACCACAGGAAGCTTACAAGGCCTTAATATCCTACAACCCTTACCTCATCTTCATTCTCTCTCATTTGATAAAACAAAAAACTTTTCTTAATCTTAAAGGGACTAGTGTGTTTAAAATAAAAAATAAGCAAAACTATATATATATTTTTTTAAATACCATTACTCCGATTTTCAGACTCTTAAACCCGGAATGTTTTAGGATAAAACATTTATACCTACTCCAGCTTGTTTGTGTAAAGAGAATTCTCATATGCAAAGGAAGGAGGGGGGGGGGGGAAGAGTATCTGCTTTTCCCCCACTTGCAGTGGGTGTTCCAGCTACATTTCCAACATAGCTAAACTGGGAGCTTAAGTTTCTAAGCTGCTTTATACTGGATTTTTAAATTAGTATATGTGCATACTCTTTATAGTAGAGTCTATTGCATGCAGTTATATGAAAATTGGTGTATACGGTCACTAACTACATAAAATATACAAGGTACTTACATTTTAATCTGTGCCCAATGACCACAGCCTAACCGTATTTCCAGGTACATGTTTTTTTCTTGTGCAGGCAAAAATGTTTAAAGCTATCATTTTGAAATTGCTGCCTGATCCCTCCTACATGTGACAACTATTTCCCTGGGTTTATGCAAGTGACTGGGGGCTGAGAGTCACATGCACATCATTGTGTATGCACAGTGCTCTAAGTGATTTTGCAGACATTAAAGGAAGGAAAGGACAAGTTAAAGAACGCCGAAAAGAGGGGAAGCAACAAGGAATCGATGTGCAGCATTTAAAGTATAACGTAGCTTTAAAAAAAAAAAAAAAATTCTTATACAATGCACACACAGTTTAACCTCAAAGAGTATGAGGTATATTAAAAGCATTTAAAAAAAAAAAAAAGCTAACCCAAGTCCGTTGTGGATAGCAATAGCGGGTACTGTCACACAGGGTAATGGAGTCAGAATCTGCTGCTACTTATCTTCTCGTCGCTGTCCGCTTTCTTGAGCTGCCGCCTCAGATAAGATACTGGACCGACACTAAGCCACACAAAGTCAGAGTCTGTAAAACCAGCAACTCCCACACCGGTTTACAGATATTCCGACTTTGTGTGGCTGACAATATCTTAACATTTCGGAGACGGCAGCTCCGAGAAGGAAAGTAGCAGCAGACTTAACTCCATTACATTGTGTGACTGTACCCGCTATTGCTATCCACAACGGACTCAGTTTACATTTATGCTTTTAATACTCTAATAGGTTAAACTGAGTTTCCTACTTTACAGTGTAGTGTGCATACCAGTGATTGCGATCTTTAGGGGAACAGCTGCAGAAAGAAATATTCACCTGCATTAGGGTGTGTTCAAACACTTATCCCACATTGAGGATTCAAACATTTTTAGATCCTTTTATTTGGTACGCTAACAGCACTTGACAATTTATCTATAGAGTATTACTACATTTAAACCTCCACTGAATATTTGTATAAAACTGCCTTCAGGTGTTAGAGCTCTATATTATACTTTTGTGACTCAATCTTTTGCATCACATTTAGAATATGCTCTTTTGAATTGACAAGTTAAAGACACTGACTTAATTTTATATTTTCTGAGAGTGGAAGTAGCTTCCTAGTTGTCTCAGAATGGCATTAATTGCAGACACGTTTCAACCTTGTAAGTTGTCTGATGTTACTAATAAGACCACAACCAAGTAGCTGCTGCCATTCAAAATATAAATTCAAAATACTTGGGAAGTATCCTTGCAAACCATAAGTTTTATAACTTTCTCCTTACTTGTAGTGACTCACAGCCCCCAGTCACACAAACCCAGGGAATTAATGGCATTAAATGTGGAAGGGATCAAAAAGTCATCTGGGAATACAGTTAGACTGTGGTCACTGGGCAATGACTCTATTAATCCTGGCTCAGAAGTGTCTCCTTTCAATATTGAAGTATATATGGATTCAACAATCTGCAATAAAAATTACCACCTGTGATGTTATACTTTCCTTTTTTTTTTTTTTTTTACAAAAAAAACTGGCTCCGAAATCCACAATCCAATTCGGACAGTAACCTATAAAAGAGAGGGTTGTTATTCACATTTGAGACAAATATTTAATGTAGTTTGTGTCAAGCTATCCCTGTACATTAGGAATCTAAACTGATAAAGCAAAACATTTAGCAGTTTGTTCAACCAAGGGAAGAGGAATTTTTCAATAGCTATATCCCACCCACTTATATGGAAGAGACCCTCTAGGCTCAAAGAGATCGTAAACTTTGCATTAAAATCATGTCTGGAACCAAGCATATTTTAGACTGACTAATAAAGATGCACTATAATATGGTTTTGAAGTGTGCAGCAGGAAGGTGGGGTATTATAATGGCACTATATTTAAAAAAAAAAAAAAAAAACAAACCTTAGAGCTTGTTCATTAGAAGGGATTAACAAATATGTAAAATATTGCTTAGATTTCAAACCTGGTTTTAAAAAATGCTATTTTAAAAAGCCCATAAGGAAAATTTATCAAATAGAAAAGCCTCAGTGTACCAATCTAAAAAAAAAATGTCAGAGAGCATGCCATTTTAAGCAATTTTCTAATTTACTCTATTTTTTTCTCTTGATATCTTAGAAACATAGATATTGACGGCAGATAAGAGCCATAGGCCCAGCAAGTCTGCCCCACCTTACCTAACAGTATAAACTTATCTAGTTCGTAGGATAGCCCTATGCTTGTCCCATGCATTTTTAAAGTCCCCCACAGTGTTTGTTGCTACTACCTCTTGAGGAAGTTTATTCCATAAATCAATCACTCTTTCTGTAAAAAAGTGCTTCCTCAAATTACTCCTGAATCTACTACCCTTTAGCTTGAGCTCATGACCCCTTGTTCTTGAATTTTCCATTTTATGTAAAATACCCACAGCCTCAGTTTTACTAAACCCTTTAATGTACTTGAAAGTTGCTATCATATCACCTCTTTCCCTTCTCTCCTCTAAGCTATACATATTTAGGTCATTGAGCCTATCCTGGTAAGTTTTATTTTTTAGACCATGTACCATTTTGGTAGCCCTCCTTTGCACAGATTCAAGTTTGTTAATATCCTTCTGAAGATATGGCCTCCAGAACTGCACACAATACTCAAGATGAGGCCTAACTAATGATCTATAAAGTGGCATAAGAACCTTACTATTTCTGCTGCAAATACCTCTACCAATACATCCAAGCATTCTGCTAGCCTTACTCGCTGCCTTACTACATTGTTTACTAAGTTTTAAATCATCTGAAATAATAATTCCCAAGTCCTGTTCCTCGTCTGTAACAGTCAGTAAAGTGTCATTGAGTCTGTAATTAACATTTGGATTTTTCTTCCCTAAATGCATTATTTTACACTTTGCTGTGTTAAACTTCAGATCCCAGTCGTTTGTCCAATCCTCCAATTGTTGTATATCACTTCTCATTTTGTCTACCCCCCCTGGAACATCCACTCTGTTGCAAATTTTTGTATCATCTGCAAAGAGACATACTTTCCCCTGTAGCCCTTTGCTGATATCGCAGATAAATATGTTAAACAAAACAGGCCCCAGAACTGACCCCTGAGGGCCTTTATTTGAAAAGCAAGAATGTAAGCTTAAAAAGCAAGGCAATTTTTAGTTCAGCACCTGGTAGTGCTTGATTGGTGGCCAAATGTAGCCACCAATCAAGCAAGCTCTATCCAGGGCGCTGAAACAAAAATTAGCCGGCTAGCTTAAATTCATACTTTTGCAAATTATAGTGAAAAGAAAAAAGTAAAATAGAAAGTTGCTTAAAATTGCATTCTTTATCTGAATCATGAAAGAAAAAAAAAAAATTTGATTTAGTATCCCAGTGATTAGTAGTCTAAATTTGAAAAGAACCCCCCCCCCAAAAAAAAGTTTAGGCGTCATATTAAACACTCCTTACCATGTGCTATGTTAGGCAGCACAGAATCGAAAAACAGCAATCCTAAGACTGTACAGGAGGAAACTTCAACCTGTAACAAAGATCAGTAATGAAAAAGTGCACACCATGCAAGGATGTGAATCTTGAGATTTGTTTTTCATTACAATAGTACTGGATTGGAAAGGAACATTGGGATGACTTATGGCATTTAGCTTCCATTGTACATTGTCATTTTTAGATTTGGTTATCTGAAGGTCTTCATTCTAATATTGAAGTTTGAGTTGATACATCACATGTGCGTGGCAACAAGCTGCTTTTTATAAAATAAAAAAATACTTATCACGTGCGCTTTGGTTTGCTACACCCCGAGTATCAAGGACACTATGCCATTAAATGCACATTTCACCTAACCATTGGTATCAAATTTCTGCTTTATCAATTGCAGATATCCACAACTTTCCAAAACTAACTGGTGGGATGTTTGTTTGTTTTTTTAAATCCAAGTATAATGTTTGTAGGGTATTTGTTATCCAGCAGTGCCTTTCCATGTTTTCAATAAATTCCACTATGCATAGCAATTCTGTACCATGAAGGACATAGCACAAGTGATTTAGACTGAAAAAATAAACTAGTTGTCTTTGCTTACCCTCATTGCAGTTTCTCAGGCATTTGATGTTTATAGTAGATTCACTTGTTTTAGGTTTTCATGGTCTTTGAGAACGAGGCATCTTAGAATTTGGTTCTTCAGCCTTTAGAATAATTCCTTTAAAAGTGACACTAAGATTTGCAAACACATTGAAACAGTAACATCAATTATGGTTGTCTTGTTAAAATGGGACTGAACCTTTAAGTGCAGGTGACTACAGGTGTTATTTTTTCATGGGATTGGGCAAAAGTTTGCTTTTGTTTCATTGCAATTGTAGATAACATTGTGAGCATGATCCATATTTTTCAGGTTTAGTGAACTTATGTTAGCATCCTTTACACACCATTTGAATAATTACATAATGATAATTCAGGTGTTTTCAGAAGTGTTGTAAATTGCACACCTATATCTTTAAATGATAGTTATATTGGGCTTCCTTTGTAACTCAGATGTAAAGATGGTTTGGTTAAACGCTATGAAATAAAAAGTTGAGTGGCGTTTCAGAGAAACTTTACTTTTGGAAAATACAATACACAGCTCATACTATACATTTAACATATCAAAGAAAATGCTAACAAAAGTTGAAGATTTAAGCATTAACTTCCTCATGAGCCTAAAATCATGGAGAATGAAAAACCAAAAAAATAATAAAACAACTTACAGTAAAAAATTAAAGAAATAAAAAACAAACTTCTTTTATAGTAGTCCGCTGGTGTCAAGGGCAGAACAAGCGCCTTTATATCCTTTGAATTGTTTGTGATAAGAAGTCTTTGGTCCACAATTAATATCTTAATATCTGCTTCTGCCACCTCCTCTATCAGATCTGCTTCCACCGCGGCCGCCTCCTCTAGGGGCACCACGGCTTGAACTGCTGTATGAATCACGTGGAGGAGCATAGCCCCTATCCATTGGAGGTGGGAGACGTTCTTGTCTGCCAACACGATCTCGCCCACTTGAGTAGATGTCATTTCTGCTGCTTGAGTAACTTTCTCGACCGCCATATCCATCCCGACCACTGTCGTAATCATCATATCGACTGCTTCCACCATATGATGGAGGGGGGCCTCTTGAAGGTGGAGCACTACGTGAGTTACCTGCAGGGTCAATGGTCAGGTAATAGGGCAATACTATAAATTACATATCACATTGAAATTTGATATTTGCAGCTTATTTACTTTTTCTTGCATTCAGTAGATTTTTGTAAGGTATGCCATGTCTGGCTAAATCTAGTAGAGGGGTTTGCATTTTACTACTACAAATTAATTTGTTGAAAGTAACTGAGGCACACTTGTTATTTCATTGGTAATGCGCTCCAGCAGCTTTTTATAGTAGACATTTTGCCACATATCCATTGAGTTGCATTTTGCTTCATTTGGGTATTTTGTTCTTGTTGTAGTGCAACATTTAAATTCCTTTTATAGGAGAACAAAAACTGCATGAACCCCATTTATATCTAGCAATGGTGCATTTTCCCTTTAACTGAGTGGAACATAGGTACCCTGAAAAAAAATAAAAAATGGACACGTTTTTTAAAAATAACACCTTACCGTAGCCGTCATATGAATCTCTATAAGAGCCTCCACTTGGATGATCTGAATAGTCCCTCTCTCGTCCACCATACCCATCACGATCACTGCAGAAGAAAAATGTATTATTCAATGTAATTATACAATCCGAATCCTACAAAATTAAGAAAAAACGAACAAAGTACCTGTAACTTTTGGAAACATAGTCATCACGTGAACTGGAGTGTCCATAGTCCCTAAAAGCGTAATCCCTTGGAGGAGGCGCATAATCTCTTGAATCTCTGGTACTTCCATAGTCTCGACTTGAGTAACTTAAGAACAAACGAAGGCTTATAGGCACTGTTTACACAACCAAAAACTACTAAATGCTTAAATTGCAGTATTTTCTTACCTGTCATACCTATCCCTTGAGCTATAGTCCTCTCTTGGCGACATGTATACATCTCTACGGGATGGCATAGGCTCTCTTCTGGGAGGCCCTCCATATCCATCTCTCTCCCGAGACATGGGAGCTGCAGAAAACAAAAACAAAAAACACAACAAACACTACATTAAAACCCCTAAACAGATTAATAGGCAGTTCATAGTTTATACTGAGGTTACTTAGAATTAGTATTTAAAAAAAATAAAGTGAAAACCTATGATTTGTCAAGTTACATTTCATGAACCTTTCAAAATTGAACTTATATCCATGAACAATCCTAAAGCTCTTGGCCAAGCAAGTCCGTGAAGTGTGAAAACAAAATGTATGCATACCTGATAAATTTATTTCTTAGACACAATGAGTCCACGGATCATCTAAATACTACTGGGAATTTTACTCCTGCCCAGCAGGAGGCAGCAAAGAGCACCACAGCAAAGCTTTTATATATCACCTCCCTTCCCTCCAACCCCAGTCATTCGACCGAAGCAAAGGAGAGAAAGGAAGCAACAAGGTGCAGAGGTGTCTGAAGTTAACATACCCACAAACAACTGTCTTAAGAAAAACAGGGCGGCCGTGGACTCAAGTGTCAGAAAAGAAATTTATCATCAGGTAAGCATAAATTTTGTTTTCTTTCTAATGACACGAGTCCACGGATCTAATTACTATTGGGATTCAATACCCAAATTGTAGAATGAGCCATAACTCTCAGGATGCTGCTGTCCAGCAGTTTCATAGGCAAAGCGAATGATACTCTTCAGTCACAAAGAGAAGTACCCGTAGCTTTTCTGCTCCTAACGCTTCTGAGAAAACCACAAAGAGCAGAAGACTGACGAAAATCTTTAGTCGCCTGTAAATAGAATTTCAATGCCAGCACTACGTCTAGATTGTGTAACAGACGTTCCTTCTGAGAAGGTTTAGGACACAAGGAGGGAACAACAATCTCCTGATTAATGTTCCGATCTGAAATCACTTTGGAGAAAAACCCTAACTTAGTACGCAAAACTACCTTATAAGCATGTAAAATAAGGTAAGGAGACTCATACTGTAATGCCAAGAGCACTTAAACTATTCGAGCAGATGAAATGGCAACAAGTAACAAAACATTCCAAGACAACTTAATATCTAAGGAATGCATCGGCTCAAACAGCCTGTTGAAGAACTTTAAGAACTAGGTTAAGACTCCAGGGAGGAGTAACCGGCTTAAAACACAGGCCTGATTCTGACCAAGGCCTGGCAAACTATTGCACGTCTGGGATATCCGCCAGACGTTTATGTAACAAAATAGACAAGGCAGATATTTGACCGTTTGAGGAACTTGCCGATAAACCCTTCTCCAAACCCTCTTGGAGAAAAGACAAAATTATAGGAATCCAAACTACTCCAAGAGTAGGCCTTGGATTCACACCAATACAGATGATATTTACGCCATCTCTTAAAACAGTCAGCTTCAGAGAAACCAGATTTGGATAAAGGGACCTTGAAGTAGAAAGTCCTCTCAACGGAAGTCTCCAAGGTAGAAGAGATGACATATCCACCAGGTCTGCATACCAAAGCCTGCAAGCCCAGCACACGCCGGTGCAATGATCACCGACGCCCTCTTCTTGATTCGAGCAATGACCCGAGATAGAAAAGCAAACGGGGCAAAAAAAAAAAAAAAAAAAAAAAAGTGTATGCGAGACTGAAATTCCAGGGTACCGCAAGAGCGTCTATCAGAACAGCCTGAGGGTCCCTTGACCTGTACCTCTGGAGTTTGGCATTCTGTCGAGATGCCATGAGGTCCAATTCCAGCTTTCCCCATTTGAGAATCAGGCTGGAAAACACTTCCGGGTGGAGTTCCCACTCCACCGGCTGAAAATGCCGTCTGCTCAGAAAATCCCCCTCCCAGGATGTGGATCGCCGAGAGGCAGCAGTTTTTGGTCTCCACCCACTGAATTATCTTGGCTACCTCTGCATGGCCAAGGAACTCAAGAGTTCCCCCCTAATGGTTGATATAAGCCACTGAAGTTATACTGGAACCTGATAAACCGAGCCAAGGCTGAGGCCAGGCTAGAAGAGCATTGAAGATTGCCGTCAGCTCCAAAATGTTTATGGGTAGAACAGACTCCGACTGAGACCATGTTGCCTGAGCCTTTAGAGAGCCCCAAGACTGCTCCCCATCCCAGTAGGCTGGCATCTGTTTTCACGATCACCCAAGAGGGTCTGCAGAAGCAGGTTCCCTGGGAGAGGTGATCCCGAGACGACCACCAAAGAGAATCCCTCGTCTCCTATTCCAGCTGTAATCGCAGAGACAGATCTGCATAATCTCCGTTCCACTGTCTGAGAAAGCTTAACTGCAGAGGTCTGAGGTAGAAACTGGATGATGCCCATTGCCGCTACCATCAGACCAATTACCTACATGCACTGAGCCACTGATGGCCGAGGAGAGGACTGAAGCACTAGGCAAGAATCGAAAATCTTTGATTTCCTGACTTCTGCCAGAAAAATTTTCATCGATAAGGAATCTATTATGGTTCCCAAGAAAACTACCCTTGTAGTTGGAATTAAGGAACTATTTTCCAAATTCACCTTCCATCCATAAAATTGCAGGAATGATAACATTTCCGTGTGGGAATTTTGCTTGTTGAAAGGATGTCGTCCAGATAAGGCGCCACTGCAACGCCCTGCAATCGGAGAACCGCCAACAGGGATCCTAATATCTATGAAAACATTCTGGGAGCTGTGGCTAGGCAGAATGGGAGACAAACTGGAAGTGTTTGTATAGAAATGCGAACCCCAGAAACTTGTGATGGTCCCTGTCGACGGGAACATGCAGGTACGCGTCCTTTAAATCTACCGTTCTCATAAATTGACCCTCTTGAACCAAGGGGAGAATGGAACGAATAGTTTCCATCTTGAAGGACGGTACTTTGAGGAATTTATTTAGACTTGAGATCCAAAAATGGTCTGAAGGTTACCTCTTTTTGGGAACCACAAACAGATTGGAGTAGAACCCCAGACCCTGTATGGGGACAGGAACTATCACTCCCAAGTCAGAAAGGTCCTGAACACAGCGTACAAACTCCTCTTTATCTGGTCTACACATAATCTTGAAAGCAGAAACCTGCCCCTGGGAGGAAAGGCTTTGAACTCTAGTTTGTATCCCTGGGACACTATTTCCACTGCCCAGGGATCCTGCACATCCCGTACCCAAGCTTGAGTGAAGAAAGAAAGTCTGCCCCCTACAAGATCCGGTCCCAGATCGGGGGCAGGCCCTTCATGCTGTTTTTATTCAATAGGCTTTTTGGATTGTCTTCACTTGTTCCAAGACTGGTTAGGCCTCCAGGAAGGCTTTGACTGTTCCTGCTTGGAAGAGGGAGCGGAAGGAAGGTTTTTCCCTTGAAATTTCGAAAGGAACAAAAATTACTCTGACGCCTTCTCTTATCCTGAGGGAGGAAATGGCCCTTCCCTCCCGTAATATCAGAAATAAATTTCCGTCAAACCGGGCCCAAATAAGTTCTTTCCCTTGTAAGGTATCACCTAAAGTTTATACTTAGATGACACATCCGCAGACAAAGACTTTAACCATAAATCTCTGTGGGCCAGAACGGCAAAACCAGAAATATTTGCTCTGTTTAATAACCTGTAGGGAAGCATATGTGATAAGAGTTGGTCAACTTAAGGGCCTTGATCCTAATCCTGGATTCCATTGAGGGAAGTGTGTCCAAATAGAATCGGACAACACATCAAACCAGAATGCTGCCGCACTAGTGACAGTAGTAATACAAACCGCAGGTTTCCATTGGAAACCCTGGTGTACATACATTTTCTTGAGTAACCCCTCAAACTTCTTATCCATAAGATCCTTAAAGGAACAACTATCTATGGGAATAGTTCTCTTGGCTAGCGTGGAAATTGTCCCTTCCACCTTGGGTACCGTCTGCCAAGACTCCTTGATAGAGTATGCTATAGGAAACATCTTAAATATAGGAGGATGGAGAAAAGGGGATGTTCCTTAGCAATCTCATAGCCCTATCTGGTACAGGAAATACCTCCACCACGAAAGGCACGTCAAAATACTTGTTTAGTTTACTAGACTTCTTAGGATTGACTACGACGATAGTGTCAGAGTCATCCAGGGTGGCTAAAACCTCCTTAAGCAACAAACGGAGGTGTTCGATCTTAAACCTGAAACAACTTCAGTATCAGCTAAAGATATTACACGGTCTGAGATTTCCCCCCCCCCAGATGCTACTGAAGTATCCTCTTCAGGTTTCTGTGAAGGAACATTCGGAATAGCCACTACTGTGTCAGCAACCTTATTCACTGATTGATTACATTTACTCTTGCGGTTTCCCTGCAGCATGGGAAAAGCAGACAACGGATCAGATACCGCTGATGACATTAGGGAAGCAATGTCTTGCAAGGTAACTCCAGTTGGAGTAAGAGAGGAAATGCAGGGCACTGGCTGTATGGACACTAAATTTTGAGACGCTTGAAGAGAAAGCTGCGGCATATCTTGAACATTGTCAGAAGACTCCTGAACAGCATTCACCTTCGACAATGTTGGCTCAGGAAAGTCTCTCAATACATGAGGAACAGAAAGGGATTGGTGGCTCTACATTAGCATCAAAACATGTAACATCTTGCAGGGTTTCTTGGTCCATCTTTATTCACCAACAGGAAAACTGATATTTTATTTCTCTTTAAATTTTAAACAAATATATATACTTCAATTTTCTGTTATTTAATAAAACAAAGTGGCCCCCTAAAAACTCCATACAACTCTACACCTCCACTTTTGCTTTGCCTACAGTGTACTACTACTAAAAAAAAAAAATGCACATTTAGATAATGGACGTGAAATTTAAAGTTGTGCTATATGTGAACTGAGTTTAAAAAGTATTACAGTAAACAAGCTACACAATTCATTCAAAGCAAAGATTAGCCTTAGAATATGTAGCTACATTTTTTACGGTTAGTTGAAATACTGATTATGTAAGTGTAAAAGTTTAGTTTATAAAGATTATGAAGTAATCAGTGCTGCCATGTTTGAAATAGTTTTCTATTTATCCATCTAAAAAATTAGGGAAAGATAAATAAACCAGGCAAAGTAGATTATGTGTAAAGAAGGCTGTGTGGAATCACCCCTTAATGGAAAATGGTTTTCACTTTATTTTCCAATAACTTGCTATGCCAGCAGCAGTAATATATACATACACACACAGTGAGTGTGTGTATACACACATACAAGTCTCAAAGATTAAACCATATCAGATGTATTTTCATAAGGGGTGTATGTTGTCAATGTTGCTTATTGTGAATCTGCATAGAACTAGAGTAAACTGTAACACTACCTCTTCCTCCCATTCCACTGCTGCGAATAGGACCTGATGGAGCAGATCTTTTTGGAGGAGGACCACCACTCCGTGGCGGGGGGCCTCGTTTCAAAGGCATTTGCCCTCTTGAAGAACCTCCTAGAAGTAACAAAAGACATGTAATTATGATCTTGATCATATAGCAGTTGCAATATCTATATTTGATACTGAGCACAATTAACCATCAGTTGTGTTTCTACACTAGCATTACCTAGATCATATATGGTTTTTACCCATTACCAAAATAATCTAGTCTGCATCCGACAGGAAACCTTAGTGGACCAGGATTTTTGCAAATTTTCCAAGCAAGCTAATGCACAATTAAGAAATACTTTACAATAAACTATCTGAAACCCAAAAAATTCTCATGATTCAGACAGAACACAATTTTAAACAACTTTCCAATTTAATTTGCATCCTTCTCTTGTTATCCTTTGCTGAAAGGTTTAGCTAGGTAAGCTCAAGGAGCAGCAAAGTACCTAGGTTCTAGCTGCTGGTTGGTGAAGATACATACCCACCAATTGTGACTGGCTCACCCTTGTTTTAAGTTAGAAACTAGTAGTGCATTGCTGCTCCTCCAACAAATGAAACAAATTTAATAAGTAAACTGGAAAGTGGTTTCAAATGGAATGTTCTACCTAAATCTTTTTTTTATTTTCATGTCCCTATAAGGATTTAAGTTAACTGCTACAACATGACCTATAATTACTGGAAATTTACAGTACAACCAAATTGTAGACATGCAGGACTGCTTTTTAGAAAGGAAAATACCTCTGGATCCTCTGAGACCTCTTGGAGCACCACGACTTCTGGGGGGAGGAGGAGGCCCACGTCTACTTGCAGGTTTTGTTGCCTGTTCAACTTTTATTTGCTTACCATCCAAAGCCTGAAAGGGGGAGGGGGTAAAAGAATAAGTCACATGACCTAACATACAGAATTTCAAATAATCATAACCCAAGTGGTTATAAAATTGGCACAAGATGCAAACATGAACTAAAACCATTCTTAACTCATTAGTTAGAGCATGTAATTTTCCAACTAATATGGGCCTTTAAGACGAGCTATATGGATTTAACAATTAAGCACAGGCTAAAAAAAATATCTGCATTTAAATATATTGGAATATCCTTCAGAGATAAACAAGCCCTCATTTAGAGGGTTTGCCCAATCTACTTAATGAAGTCCTAGTATTCTATGGGGAGGGTCCAACTAACCCACTACCTCAAGTACATCTGAAACATGCCACATAATTGTTAAACTCAAACCCAATGTGTGGTTTAAACTGTATCAAAAATTAAACCATACCTTTCCATTTAACTCTCTAACTGCATCTTTCGCATCCGCTGGACTTTCAAAGGTGACAAATGCAAATCCTCTGGATTTGTTGGTGTCTCGATCTTTCATCAGAAGAACTAGATATAAGAGTTGCATTAAAATCATATTCAAGCTTCCACACTGCTAATATAAATAAGCAAAAACATTCAACCAGGAAACAGTTATGGGGAAAAAGCTCAGAACTTCTTAGAGGACGTGTAGGCTTTATCAGTTCAAGACATGATCAACGCCATATGTTCATCACTGCTTTTATAAATTTAGATATAAACATACCTTCTACTATATGGCCATATTTACAGAAGACTGCCTCCAATGCCTTCTCATTTGTCTCTGTGTTCAGTCCACCAATAAATAGTTTGCCAGGACGATCTGCTTCCACCATTTTGCAGTTTCTTAAAAAAAAAAAAATTAAAAAAAAAGTGTAATCCTTGCAGACATTAAAGTGAATGTCAATTTTGATGCTAAAGTGCCCGGTTTTTAAAAATTTGATTAAAAACAGGGGGACTTTAATTCATCAAAATTTACATTTCACTCCTGTTGAGAGAGAAAAAAAAAAAAAAACAAAAAAAAAAAAACTTCTTAACTTTTAATCTTCACAGCAGCTCCAGCTTCCTCCGGTCGTTGCAAGCCATTTCCAACGTCAGAAATTGATATGTCATCCTCCAATCACGGCTTCCCCCGGGATGGGGGTGGGGAAACCGTTGTCCGATTTAACGGCGTGATTGGAGGAAGCCAGATTTCTCATTTTAGACCCAGGAAGAGGCTTTGCAACGGGTGGAGGAAGCTGGAGATGCTGTCAAGATTAAAAGTTAAAGGGACAGTGTAGTATAAATTAAACTTTCATTATTCAGATAGGACTTAAGTTTAATCAACTTTCCAATTTACTTTTATCAAATTTGCTTTTTTCTATTGGTATTTATTCTTAGTTAAACTAAACATAGGTAGGCTCATATGCTAATTCCTAAGCCTTTGAGGGCTGCCTCTTATCACATGCTTTTTAAATCTATTTTCAACACAAAGAGACAGAAAGTACACGTAAGCCATATAGATAATACTGTTCAGGCACAGGGGGTTATTTAAGATTTAGCACAAAACAATGCTAAATTTAAGACAATAGATAATTAACACAGTCATGTGATCAGGGGGCTGGAAGAAGGTTCCTAGATACAAGGTAATCACAGAGGTAAAAAGTATATTAATATAACTAACTGTTGGTTATGCAAAACTGGGGAATGGGTAATAATGGGATTATCTATATTTTAAAACAACAACAATTCTATGGTAGACTGTCCTTTTAAGTTTTTTTTCTCAACGGGAGTAAAATGTAAATTTTGATGATTTAAAGTGCCCCTGTTTTTAATCGAATTTTTTAAAAACCAGGCACTTTAGCATCAAAATTGACATTCACTTTAATAAAAAATAAATAGTGATATATATATAAAAATCTTTATAATCTGGCATAATGCGATCATATTTAAAATACAAAAATATTAAAACCATTAACAGCTACATACCTATTAAAGGGACAGTATACACTCATTTTCATTTAACTGCATGTAATAGACACTACTATAAAGAATATGCAGATATTGAAATAAAAATCCAGTATGAACCCGTTCAAAAACTTAAATAGATGCTTCCAGTTTAGCTCTGTTTAAAAGGTTACTAGAACATCCACTGCAAGAAGGAAATAGCAACAAAAAAAAGCAGACACCTCCCCTCCATATGAAAAGACTATACACAAACAGGAGCAAGCTGGAATAGGTATACGTCGGTATTCTAAAACTTAAAAAAGCATAACTATTCTTTTATAAAACGAAAAGCTGTATAGGCTACATAAATGGGTCTACACAACTGTGTATAATGTCCCTTTAAACACAAATATTAGGGGATAATGACGACAATTGTGCACATAGTGCTGTATCGTTAAGTGTTCAAACTCTAATGCGATGGTTAATCTTATTACACTGTCTAACATTGGTTAAAAAAAACAGAACTGTAGAATGGAGGATGAATATATCTGCTAAACACTCTTAAGCGGTCAAATACTAAACCACCAAGGCAACGCTATCACAAAATGGCGGCGATCAACTGCAAGCTCCGAGCCTTGCTTGCTAAATTCATGCAATGGCGGCGGACTCCATGACTAAACAACTACCACACAAAATACATATATATATATATATATATATATATATATATTTTTTTTTAATTATATCTCTCAACCAACATACTATTGTATCAATGTGCAGCACAACACGTGCGCAAAGCAAAACCTTTAAAAATCACACTTTGAAGTTCGGTTTTTGGAACTGAAAGCATATCACTTTTTTGGAACATAACTCATAAGAGCGACTACGAAACGTTTGAAAGTAATTAATTCACGTACACCAATATCGAGAGACTCCTAAAATGGCGACTGTTGTAATGATTTGTATGAGCCCAAGACTTCGACGCACACACGTTAAATATTCTCGATTAACTAGGTCTATAAACCGCCACGATTGCAAATCACTTTCATACAGATCTAGTCATAAAAGGACGCTCGCGCACAAATAGTTACGACTTACCTAAGACCGCTCACAAACGAGAAACGCAATCTAAAATGACCGAAGACAAAGAAGGCGAGGGTGTTATATAGCGTCTACGTCACAGTACCAAGTCGAGGCTGCTGGCCCGGATGTTGGGCCTGGAGAATGACGCTGGGTTACGTCGTGATGATGACCTCCCCCGCCCCCAGCAATAATCTAAAAAATATAATTTCGTATACTATGGGACTACGGATTTACAATATAAAAATTGTGGATGTTGTATCCAAGACAATTTACCAGCACAATATTTTGCTCTACAACATTTTATGCATACGTAACGTTTCAGAAGATTTATGAGACTGCATAATTAAATGATCACCAACAAAAAGATACCATAACCCTGGCAATTGTGTTTTGATTTTTTTATTTAGACCCTGGTTGAGAATTGTACGTCTCCTGACATTTTAAAATGGTCAAATAGTATCCCACAGCCCAAAAATAAATATTTGCTAGTGTTCTCTAAAATGGCTGCTAATTGATAGTTGATTCATACGTACATGTGCAGCAATCTTCAAACTAAGGCCTCTCCTGACCCGATCCCATAATTGAAAGCTCGCAATCGCATGCACGATTGTGAGATTTAATATTGTTTACATTGGAACGCTCCAATGTAGACAAATGTAACCCGGCACGAAAGGGTTAAAGTGATGGTAATATCTCCCCTTTATAAAAACAGATCCGGAATGTTAGTGATATTTTAGATTAAGTTTAATTCATCATTTGTAATGAAGATGTGCTATAACTTACTTTTTATTTTTCGGTGAGCTAACAGTTCTCCAATTAGCGCTCTAGTTACAACAAAAGTGCCTTAAGGGGATAGTGCTGATTGGAGTAGGGTGACAAGACATCCCCGATTTTAGGGGACAGTCCCCGGATTGAGGAGATTGTCCTGTGAAATGTCCCGGCTCCTGTTGTACTGCAGCCAAGCGCTGGGTGGAAGTGATCGTCCTGATAACTTCACTTCGTCCCAGCGTATGGCAGGCAGCGCACAAGTCAGGAGGGAAGAGCTTGTGTATGTGTGTATATGTATGCTTGTGTATGTGTATATGTGAATGTGTGTATATTTTTGCATGTGTGTATATATGTATGTTTGTATGTGCATGTGTGTATATATATATATATATATATATGTGTGTGTGTGTGTGTGTATGTGCATGTATGCATGTAGGCTTGTGTTTGTATATGTATGCTTGTGTGTGTATGTGTGCATATTTATGCTTGTGTGTGTTTATGTATGCTTGTGTGTGTGTGTATGTGTATATATGTATGCTTGTACGTCTGTGTATGTGCATGTGTGTATATGTATGCTTGTATGTGTCTATATGTATACGTGTGTGTGTATATGCTTGTATGTGTGTATATGTATGCTTATGTGTGTGTATGTATGTTTGTGTATATATATATGTATGCTTGTGTGTGTGTATATGTATGCTTGTGTGTATATGTATGCTTGTGTATGTGTATATGTGAATGTGTGTATATTTATGCTTGTGTGTATGTGCATATGTGTACAGTATTTATGTATGTTTGTATGTGCATGTGTGTATATTTATGCGTGTATGTGCATATGTGTACAGTATTTATGTGCATGTGTGTATATTTATGCGTGTATGTGCATGTGTGTATATGTATGCGTGTATGTGTGTATATATATATATATGTGTGTGTGTGTGTATGTGCATGTATGTATGTAGGCTTGTGTGTGTATATGTATGTGTGTATATGTATGTGTGTGTATATGTATGCTTGTGTGTGTATGTGTGCATATGTATGCTTGTGTGTGTTTATGTATGCTTGTGTGTGTGTGTGTATCTGTATATATGTATGCTTGTATGTCTGTATGTTCATGTGTGTATATGTATGCTTGTATGTGTGTATATGTATACTTGTGTGTGTGTATGCTTGTATGTGTGTATATGTATGTGTGTATATGTATGCTTGTGTGTGTGTGTGTATGTATGTTTGTGTATAAATATATATATATATATGCTTGTATGTGTGTGTATGTGCATGTGTGTATATGTATGCTTGAGTGTGTGTGTGTATATGTATGCTTGTGTGTGTGTATGCTTGTGTGTATATATATATGTATGCTTGTATGTGTGTGTATGTGCATGTGTGTATATGTATGCGTGTGTATGTGTGTATATGTATGCTTGTGTGTGTATGTGTATATGTATGCTTGTATGTGTGTATATCTATGCTTGTGTGTATGTGTATATATATGTATGCTTGTATGTGTGTGTATATGTATGCATGTGTATGTGTGTATATGTTTGTTTGTGTATATGTATGCTTGTATGTGTGTATATCTATGCTTGTGTGTTTGTGTATATATATATATATATATATATATATATATATGTATGCTTGTATGTGTGTGTATATGTATACATGTGTATGTGTGTATATGTATGTTTGTGTATATGTATGCTTGTGTGTGTATGTGCATGCATGTATATGTATGCTTGTGTGTGTGCATGCATGTATATGTATGTGTGTGTATATGTATGCTTGTGTATGTGTATATATGTATGCTTGTGTGTAAATGTATGCTTGTGTATATGCATGTGTGTATATGTATGCGTGTGTGTGAGAAATTGTGAGAAATAACGTGTGTGTATATATATATATATCATACAATCACTATATACAGATAAGTCCTGAGACAGCGCTCATTTAGCCAGACACAAACATAAAATGTCAAAAGCCTACAATGGGGGTATCACAGTATAAACATCCTGAATGCTGATGTAACACAGTACCTTGGGGGCTCCAATACAATCACTCCATAAACCCATACCAAATACACTGCATATATAATTTGAGGAAAAATTGCTAATAAAATAGTTTTTTTCCCATTTGTCAATAAATAAAAAATGTCCCCGGATTTTGAATATCTGGTCACCTTAGATTGGAGAACAGTTCAAACCTTTAGTTTACAGAAATTTTTTTACTTTTGAAGTGGGCGGCGGAGCACAGGGTATTTGAATTTCATATCTATATTAACCCCTTCCCTATGGGGACTTTCAAAGAAGAGGTTGCCCAAATTAACGGAATTTCTTTTAGCATTTTTACTATTACTCTATTTAAACAGAAATAGAGCATTGCTTTTTTTTTATTTACCTGTCGAAACTATTTCTTTTAAGTAGAAAAACCAAGGTATTGATCTAGGCCCATTTTGGTATATTGCATGCCACCATTAATGATCATCAAATGCAATCATAAAAAATTGTTAACTTTTTCGCAAACTTTGGGTTTCTCATTGAAATTATTTACATACCGCTTGTGCAATCATGGCACAAATTATTGTAAAAGCTTCTCTGGGATCCTCTTTGTTCAGAAATAGCAGACATACATGGCTTTGCCATTGCTTTTTGGTAATTAGAATGCTGTTAATGGCAGCTGCCAAACACACTTCTATTATTCCACAGAGTGAAGGGATTAATCAGGTATTTTAGAAAGTTAATTTTAGCTTTAGTGTAGATAGAGATTACCCTCCCACCACCTGATTCCTCCCAAACAGCTCTCTTCCCTCCCCCATCCCCCACTGGTCACCACCATCTTTGGTACTGGCAGACAGTTTGCCAGTATGCAGTTTAGTATTTTGTTTATCTTTTTATGCAGTGTGGTTGGTTTACATTTTAAATATAAGTATTTTTGCAATATATTTCCATGAGTAACAAGGATTCTAGTAAAAGTTACTGTTAAGCGGTATATACATAAATGATGTTCGTGCCCCATGCACCAACATTCAAACACCACACTGCTAACCCTCTGAACAGGCATGGTGTTTGAATCTTGATCCTCTAGTCACACACAGCATATGAGCATATATTACTTTTACTAGAAGCATTTTTGCTAATAGAAGTATATTGCAAAATAATGCTTTTATTTAAAACTGAAATGTATTCATGCACATTTCAATTTTGACCTTTATATCCATTTAAGAAAAGTAATCTTTATAGGCAATTTTATTTAAAATCTGTGATATCATATATGTAAATTGCTGCACTCCATGAAATACTTCTCAGAATTTCATAAGTCTGACAATTTCTAAGAATTTTATAAAGGATATTGAAAATGTTATTTTACAGAAAAATTATCTAAAAAAAAAAAGACACCAGAATTAGTTAAAAATCATGTAATTTCATACATTTTCCATAAAATGTTTAAATGGGATATGGTACGTAAACATTTTCTATTTAAGTCAAAGTAAGGTCATTTTTAGTACCTTAAAAATTGAGAAACTGGAGTGGATTGTGATAAAAGTCCATTGACTGCAAAACAATGCACATTTTGCTAAGGACATTTTTAAATGTATTTAACAATTTTGTGTAGATCTTTTGCAGTGCTTATTTGCATATATATAGAAGGTGTAAATATGTGTGTGTGTGTGTGTATATATATATATATATATATATATATATATACTTAGATACAAATGAAACCTGCTCAACGGAGCGCCCCTGGGGTATGTAAAAACAAATCCTGAGAATATGATAGGCACTAATAGAGTGAGGGTATATGTGAAAAAATATATAAATGATATCCTAGGCGGCAAGCAAATATTCCCAGTGCGTCTGCACATGCACAAAATAGCAACAGTCCATCCAATGTAGGGAAAAATAAGCGCTCCAAGCCCACAGATATATAAAAGTTCAATTTTATTCCAAACTTGTTAAAATCATACAAGATAGATTAAAAAGTGGTAAGCACAGTAGTGCAAAAACAGGTTGTAGAACAGGTGCAAAAAACAGCACGAAACGTTTGCTGTTTTTTGCACCTGTTCTACAACCTGTTTTTGCACTACTGTGCTTACCACTTTTTAATCTATATTGTATGATTTTAACAAGTTTGGAATAAAATTGAACTTTTATATATCTGTGGGCTTGGAGCGCTTATTTTTCCCTACATTGGATGGACTATATATATACTTAACATTCTTTTAAAACTGAATCATTGTCACATCTTGAGCTAAGGGTTGTGACACCATGGTGAACATAGATCCTGGTTGACAATGACTATAGACAGTCACACCCAAAATAGTAAATAATAGTAAACATGTTATCTATTTACCAAGATAACAACAACACAATCATTGATAGTTTCAGTCTTGCAAACTGCCTTTCATTTTTAATTTTACATTTCTGAGCAGGGGATTTAAAACATTAAAGGAACAGTTTTCCCCAAAACTTCCTCTCCTTTAATTTGTTCCCAATGATCCATTTTACCTGGTGGAGTGTATTAAATTGTTTAAAAATAGTTTCTTAGCCTTTATATAGGCATTTTAAATAGCTGATTTAGCCTGTGCTATCCCTGTAATGAATATATCATAATGGTTTGTTCCAATTGTTGCTGTTTATATTTGTGGCAGTTCATATATTCTAACACTAGGGACAAGCATGAGGTATAACAGTGAAATGGGTGTGTTATCTTCAGTTAATAAAAAAGTTCTTGAAGTTGAACAATGGTGCCTTCATGAGTTCTGTGCATTCTATAACAGAAGATCTTTACATGGTGTCAGAAGTAAACAGATTTATTTAAGTTTGATTGTCATGGCTGCAAGCAGACAGCAAGTGCCTCCTATGGACTTTGATAAAGGCAATGTATGTAAGCACTGGACAAGATGGAGAGAGCTCATGGAATTATTATTTGCTGGCCCCAGGGCCGGCCTTTGGGCAAGGCGGTCAAGGCGACCGCCTCGGGCCCCACAGTCAGAGGGGCCCCGCAAAGGTTAATTAAAATTATTATTTAAAAAAAAAAATTGCCCCCTTTTTTTTGGCGCCTTTTTTATTTTTGCGCGCAATTTTTTTGCAGGCAGGGGTGAGAGGCCAGTCCACGCTCAGCAGCACACATGGCACAGGCTGAAAACAAAAGGTAAAAGGCGGAAGCAAACAAGACAAACGAGATATAGTACCGGTAGCTTTCTATTGCTATGGTAGCAACAAACTGACAGGCTGTGTACTTGAAACATGTCTCTACACTACCCGCGTGTGGAATGGATTCGGGACCGGGTGTACAGCGCATTTGGGCTCACGGACCTATCCTATTTTGAGGACCTGCTGAATCGTAACAACGGGGAGCATGACTCGAGGAAAAGCTCCTGAGGTTTCTGAATGACATCTCTACCGAGGAGGGGGCCTCAACTTTGCTGGTATGGTATTCAAGAGAATGGTAGAGGAGGAGGTGGAGGTAGAGGTTGGTAAGTGATCATGCAATATGTGCAGTTTATAAATATGTATGTTTAGCCATATAGATAGGGAGCTCATAGCCATAGGTGCTTGATCACTGTGTACAAACAAATAACCAACAGAGCGGTATTTGTATAGCTACAGGTGAGGCTTCACAAACACTATGATTAAGTCTCTTTCAATTGAAGAGCTTATAGCATAAGTTGGGACATACTAATTTTATTGCAGGGGGGGCTGGCTGGGGGCATAATTTTATTGCAGGGGGGCTGGTTGGGGGCATCATTTTATTGCAGGGGGGCTGGCTGGGGGCATCATTTTATTGCAGGTGGGCTGGCTGGGGGCATCATTTTATTGCAGGGGGTATCATTTTATTGCAGGGGGGCTGGCTGTGGGCATCATTTTATTGCAGGGGGGCTGGCTGGGGGCATCATTTATTGCAGGGGGCTGGCTGAGGGCATCATTTTATTGCAGGGGGGGCTGGCTGGGGGCATCATTTTATTGCAGGGGGGGCTGGCTGGGGGCATCATTTTATTGCAGGGGGGCTGGCTGGGGCATTATTTTATTGCAGGGGGGGCTGGCTGGAGGCATACTTTTATTCATTTTATTGCAGGGGGCTGAGGAAATCATTTTATTGCAGGGGTTGGTCTGGGAGCTTAATTTTATTGCTATGGGCATCATTTATTGCAGGGGGGCTCAGGGCATTATTTTATTGCTGGGGGCATCATTTTATTGCTGGGGTATCATTTTATTGCAGGGGGCTGGGAGCATCATTTTATTGCAGGGGGGGCTGGGAGCATAATTTATTGCAGAGGCATAATTTATTACAGAGGGGTGCTGGGAGCATCGTTTTATTGCAGGGGTGCTGGGAGCATCATTTTATTGCAGGGGTGCTGGGAGCATCATTTTATTGCAGGGGGGCTGGGAGCATCATTTTATTGCTAGGGCATAATTTATTACAGAGGGGGGCTGGGAGCATCATTTTATTGCAGGGGTGCTGGGAGCATAATTTTATTGCAGGGCTGCTGGGAGCATAATTTTATTGCAGGGGGGCTGGGAGCATAATTTTATTGCAGGGGTGCTGGAAGCATCATTTTATTGCAGGGGGGCTGGGAGCATCATTTTATTGCTGGGGCATAATTTATTACAGAGGGGGGCTGGGAGCATTATTTTATTGCAGGGGTGCTGGGGGCATCATTTTATTGCAGGGGTGCTGGCAGCTTCATTTTATTGCAGGGGGGGCTGGCTGGGGGCATCATTTTATTGCAGGGGGGCTGACTGGGGGCATAATTTTATTGCAGGAGGGCTGGCTGGGGGGCATAATTTTATTGCATGGGGGCTGGCTGGGGGCATCATTTTATTGCAGGGGGGGGCTGGCTGGGGGCATCATTTTATTGCAGGGGGGCTGGCTGGGGGCATCATTTTATTGCAGGGGGGGCTGGCTGGGGGCATCATTTTATTGCAGGGGGGGCTGGCTGGGGGCATCATTTTATTGCAGGGGGGGCTGGCTGGGGGCATCATTTATTGCTGGAGGGATAATTTTATTGCTGGGGGTACCATTTTATTGCAGGGGTGCTGGGAGCATTATTTTATTGCAGGGGGGCTGGGAGCATCATTTTATTGCAGGGGTGCTGGGAGCATCATTTTATTGCAGGGGGGCTGGGAGCATCATTTTATTGCAGGGGTGCTGGGAGCATCATTTTATTGCAGGGGGGCTGGGAGCATCATTTTATTGCCGGGGCATAATTTATTACAGAAGGGGGCTGGGAGCATCATTTTATTGCAGGCCGGTGCTGGGAGCATCTTTTTATTGCAGGGGGGCTGGGAGCATCATTTTATTGCAGGGGTGCTGGGAGCATCATTTTATTGCAGGCCGGTGCTGGGATCATTTTATTGCTGGGGCATAATTTATTACAGAGGGGGGCTGGGAGCATCATTTTATTGCAGGGGTGCTGGGAGCATCATTTTATTGCAGGCCAGTGCTGGGAACATCATTTTATTGCCGGGGGCCTCATTTTATTGCAGGGTGCTGGGGGCATCATTTTATTGCTGGGAGCATCATTTTATTGCAGGGTGCTGGGGGCATCATTTTATTGCTGGGAGCATCATTTTATTGCAGGGTGCTGGGTTATAATTTTATTGCTGGGAGCATAATTTTATTGCAGTGGGCTGGGAGCATAATTTTATTGCAGGGGGCCTGGGAGCATCATTTTAGTGCTGGGGCATAATTTATTATAGAGGGGGGCTGGGAGCATAATTTTATTGCAGGTGTGCTGGGGGCATCATTTTATTGCTGGGGGCATCATTTTTTTGCTGGGAGCATCATTTTATTGCAGGGGGGCTGGGAGCATACTTTTATTGATAGGGCATAATTTATTTCAGAGGGGGGCTGGGAGCATCATTTTATTGCAGGGGTGCTGGGAGCATCATTTTATTGCAGGGGGGCTGGGAGCATCATTTTATTGCAGGGGGGCTGGGAGCATCAGTTTATTGCTGGGGCATAATTTATTACAGAGGGGGGCTGGGAGCATAATTTTATTGCAGGGGTGCTGGGGGGAATCTTTATTGCTGGGGGCATCATTTTATTGCAGGGTGCTGGGGGCATCATTTTATTGCTGGGAGCATCATTTTATTGCAGGGTGCTGGGGCGTAATTTTATTGCTGGGAGCATCATTTTATTGCAGGGGGGCTGGGAGCATCATTTTATTGCTGGGGCATAATTTATTACAGAGGGGGGTTGGGAGCATAATTTTATTGCAGGGGGGCTGGGGGCATCAGTTTATTGCTGGGAGCATCATTTTATTGCAGGGTGGTGGGGGCATCATTTAATTGCTGGGAGCATCATTTTATTGCAGGGTGCTGGGGGCATCATTTTTTTGCAGGCCGGTGCTGGGAGCATCATTTTATTGCAGGGGGGCTGGGAGCATCATTTTATTGCTGGGGCATAATTTATTACAGAGGGGGGCTGGGAGCATCATTTTATTGCAGGGGTGCTGGGAGCATCATTTTATTGCAGGGGGGGCTGGGAGCATCATTTTGTTGCCGGGGCATAATTTATTACAGAGGGGGGCTGGGAGCATCATTTTATTGCAGGGGTGCTGGGAGCATCATTTTATTGCAGGCCGGTGCTGGAAGCATCATTTTATTGCAGGGGGGCTGGGAGCATCATTTTATTGCTGGGGCATAATTTATTACAGAGGGGGGCTGGGAGCATAATTTTATTGCAGGGGTGCTGGGAGCATCATTTTATTGCAGGGGGCATAATTTATTACAGAGGGGGGCTGGGAGCATAATTTTATTGCAGGGGTGCTGGGAGCATCATTTTATTGCTGGGGGGGCCGGGAGCATCATTTTATTGCAGGGGGGCTGGGAGCATCATTTTATTGCTGGGGCATAATTTATTACAGAAGGGGGCTGGGAGCATAATTTTATTGCAGGGGTGCTGGGAACATCATTTTATTGCTGGGGGCATCATTTTATTGCAGGTGCTGGGGGCATCATTTTATTGCTGGGAGCATCATTTTATTGCAGGGTGCTGGGGGCATCATTTTATTGCTGGGAGCATCATTTTATTGCAGGGTGCTGGGGCATAATTTTATTGCTGGGAGCATAATTTTATTGCAGGGGGCTGGGAGCATCATTTTATTGCAGGGGGCCTGGGAGCATCATTTTAGTGCTGGGGCATAATTTATTATAGAGGGGGGGCTGGGAGCATAATTTTATTGCAGGTGTGCTGGGGGCATCATTTTATTGCTGGGAGCATCATTTTATTGCAGGGTGCTGGGGGCATAATTTTTTTGCTGGGAACATCATTTTATTGCAGGGTGCTGGGGGCATCATTTTTTTGTTGGGAGCATCATTTTATTGCAGGGGGGCTGGGAGCATCATTTTATTGCAGGGGGGCTGGGAGCATACTTTTATTGCTAGGGCATAATTTATTTCAGAGGGGGGCTGGGAGCATCATTTTATTGCAGGGGTGCTGGGAGCATCATTTTCTTGTAGGGGTGCTGGGAGCATCATTTTATTGCAGGGGGGCTGGGAGCATCATTTTATTGCAGGGGGGCTGGGAGCATCATTTTATTGCTGGGGCATAATTTATTACAGAGGGAGGCAGGGAGCATCATTTTATTGCAGGGGTGCTGGGGGGGGGATCATTTATTGCTGGGAGCACCATTTTATTGCAGGGGGGACTGGGAGCACAATTTTATTGCAGGGGGGACTGGGAGCACCATTTTATTGCTGGGGCATAATTTATTACAGAGGGGGGCTGGGAGCATAATTTTATTGCAGGGGTGCTGGGGGAATCTTTATTGCTGGGGGCATCATTTTATTGCAGGGTGCTGGGGGCATCATTTTATTGCTGGGAGCATCATTTTATTGCAGGGTGCTGGGGCATAATTTTATTGCTGGGAGCATCATTTTATTGCAGGGGGGGCCGGGAGCATCATTTTATTGCAGGGGGGCTGGGAGCATCATTTTATTGCTGGGGCATAATTTATTACAGAGGGGGCTGGGAGCATAATTTTTATTGCAGGTGTACTGGGGGCATCAGTTTATTGCTGGGAGCATCATTTTATTGCAGGGTGCTGGGGGCATCATTTTATTGCTGGGAGCATCATTTTATTGCAGGGTGCTGGGGGCATCATTTTTTTGCTGGGAGCATCATTTTATTGCAGGGTGCTGGGGGCATCATTTTATTGCTGGGGGCATCATTTTATTGCAGTGGGGCTGGGATATCCTTTATGATTTGACCGCTCATTCCTATTGGTGTGGTGCATGTTACGTGAGTTGTCACTAATAAAAGCTCAATAAAAAGCTTGGCATACCATCATGTGTCACAATACCTCAATATAAGGATTTAAAATTGTATAAAGTAAATACACAACTGTAATTTGCAGCTAACCAGCTTGACTTAGTTACAGTAAGTACCTGTCTGCAACTAAGCTTAAGCAATTTACACCATTTCGGTTGCTTCCCATTTCTATACATTTTTGCTTTGGGTTTTCATGGTATTAACATCTGTAAGATTATGTGGATATTGGACATCAATGTCTAATGTCTACATCAAAGAATGTAACTGCAAAGTTAAACTTTACTTTCATTGTAACTTGGTGTAACTAAGGTACTTTTTGTTTAAATGTAATGCCAGATTTGTTTACATTTGCATATAAAATGCACAATGTACACTACCTAACTGCTTTCTATAATGGTTGGGGATATGATTCAAACCTTATTACAACAGGTAGCTGCCATACCTTGGTATTCTAAATAAAGCATTAACATCTTAAAAAAAAATAAAAAAATGTTTACAAGTATTTCTATTACCCTTTAGTGTGTGTGTGTGGTTGGTTGGTGTGTTTGCGTGTGTGTGTGTGTGTGTGTGGTTGGTGTGTGTGTGTGTGTGTGTGTGGGGTTGGTTGGTGTGTGGTTGGTGGGGGGGGGGTCTGTGTGTGTGTGTGGTTGCCCCATTTCTTTAAGTATTTATTGTTCTGGGTAGAGGCCACTGCGCTGTCATTCTGCCTATGGACCTTCACTTGCTAGGGCCGGCCCTGGAGTCTCTGTAATGTTCCTGTTATCATAAGAAAATGCAAAATAAGGCCCAGTTCAACTCAACTGTCCCTAATTGTCAGCATAATTCTTCATTATATACATAAACAGTTGTTCCAATAGTACAAATGGTTTATTGCAGTATATACAATGCTATAGTGCTCCACATTAGTGGATTTGTTTTGTTTAGTTTTTTTAAAATGTTGTGCATTACCTTTTAAATTATTTTTCTCCCATTTTTTTTAATTAATTTTAAAAACTGGGGGCAGGGTTGGGGGGGTGGAGACTGATCGGGTTGGGCCGGAGACTGGGCGGGGTTGGGGTGGAGACTGGGCGGGGTTGGAGGCAGAGACAAATGGGGGCCCCATTTTGTCATCCTGCCTTGGGCCCCGGCCCGCAATGGCTAGGGCCGGCCCTGGCTGGCCCTGATGCTGACAAGTGGACACAGGAGCAGAAGGCTGCACAGTTTCTCATTTGCATTGGAGAGAAAGGCAGAGATATTTGCAGATCATGGAGTGCAAGTGGAGCTATATCTGCTGAAGGTAAAAAGGATCCCAATGTGTTATTTGAGAAATTTGAGGCATACTGTAATCCTCAGAAAAACATAACTGTACAGAGAAAAGTGTTTTATGAAAGACATCAGGGTAAAACAGAATCTATAGATGAGTGGGTCACACAGATACATCTCATAGCTAAAGACTGTGCCTTTCAGGACTGTGATGATATGATAAAAGATAGAATTGTGATGGGATCAAATTCTAGAGAAGTACAGGAAAAATTACTGCTAGAAGAGGATCTAACCATAAACTCTGCAGTAAAAATAGCTAGAGCATATGAAACATCCAGAGCTCACATGCAGTTAATTCATAGTGACACAGAAGTCTTACACATGGTGCAAAGGAAAAGTGAAAGTAATCTGATTCATAGCAGAAAAGCAAATAACCTGCAGGATTGTGCAGAGCAAACTCTTTGCAGAAGCTGTACTAAATGTGGCACAAAACACACTAAGAATACACAGTGTCCAGCACAGGAAAAAATATGCTACAAATGTCAGAAAAACAACCATTTTGCCAGGGTGTGCAGAAACAACACTATAAAGTATAGGAAGTCAGTGAATCAAGTGGAGCAAGATGAAAATGAAACTGATAGTGACATTGATCAAAGTACAATATTTCTAGCTATGGTGGATAAAACAAATGTAGAACAAGATGAAGTATATGTTGAGATTCTTGTGAGCACACAAAACATACCAATTAAATTCAAGATTGATACAGGTGCAAAAGTAAATTGCATTCCTGCTAGCACATATTATGACAAACTGGCAAACATATGTGAGCTTGAAAAGTCTGGTCTGTCAAAACTTGTTGGTTATGGAGGACACCGGCTACATGTACTGGGATAGTGTCATATCAATGCATGTTACAAAAAAAAAAACTTAATTTGGAATTTTATGTTATAGACACCCCAGCAAAGCCTGTTTTAGGGTTAAGTGCCTGCAAACAGCTAAATCTTATAAAAAATAGTCATGACTGTTGATCAGTATAACAAAGGTTTATCTAAGCAACAAGTTGAGGAACTATTTTCAGATGTGTTTCAAGGGCTAGGTTGTTTGCCTGGTGAATGCAGCATTAAACTAAAACCAGATGCACATCCAGTAATTCATTCACCAAGAAGGATTCCAATTGCCATGAAAGACAAACTCAAAGAGGAACTGGATCGCATGGTAAATTTAGGAGTGCTGAAAAAAGTAGATGAGCCCACTGAGTGGGTGAGTTCAATGGTTGCAGTAGAAAAGAAAAATTCAGGTGCTTTAAGAATATGCATTGATCCAAGAGATTTAAACAGAGAAATCATGCGAGAACACTACAGTTTACCAACTCTAGATGACATCACACACAAGTTAGCACATGCAAAAATGTTCAGTGTATTAGATGCTCAGTCAGGATATTGGCAGCTCAAATTAGATGAACAGAGCAGCAGGCTCACCACTTTTAATTCACCATTTGGAAGATGGTGCTTTACTAGAGTTCCCTTTGGTATTGCCTCAGCACAAGAAATATTTCAGAAAAAAGCACATGAAACCATTGAAGGCCTTCATGGTGTAGATGTAATCATAGATGATCTTCTGGTATATGGATCGACACAGAAAGAACATGATCAAAATTTGTGTGCACTATTGGAACGGTGTCGAGAGAGAAACATGAAGTTAAACCCAGGTAAAATGCAAATCGGTGTTACCCAAGTTAAATATTTGTGTCATATTCTGTCACAAGATGGGCTAAAAGCAGACCCAGAGAAAATAGCAGCAATACAACCTCTGGATCCTCCTACCTCTAAGAAGAAATTAGAAACCATTCTGGGTATGTTTAATTATCTGTCAATGTTTGTTCCTGGACTAGCAGAAGCTACAGCTCCACTAAGAGAACTACTCCAAAAGGATGCACTATGGAGCTGGAATGACTCAATAAATAATGATTTTGAAGATGTCAAAGGTCTTATTGTGCGTTCATCAGAAACTGGATTACAATATTTTGACCCAATACAGGTTGATGCCTCTCAGTTCGGTTTAGGAGCAGTCCTAATGCAGGAAGGCAGGCCTGTTGCATATGCTTCCAGATCAATGACTCCTACGCAACACAACTATGCCCAAATAAAAAAAGAAATGTTGGCCATTGTAATTGGTTGTGAAAAGTTTCATCAATACATCTATGGACAGAAAGTCACAGTTGAGACTGATCATAAACGACTTATGAGCATCATGGAAAAACCACTTGTGTCCGCTCCACCAAGGCTGCAAAGAATGATCCTAAGAATACAAAAATATGATATGCATGTAGTATATGTACCTGGCAATAAAATTCCAGTAGCTGATATGCTTTCAAGGACATTTAAGCCTGGACAAGACGAAAGAGAGGAAAGGGACTTGGATGAGCATGTGCACTCTGTACTTTCACAATTACCTGCTACTGATGAGAAACTTAAAGAAATACAGCTAGCAACAGAAAGGGATGCAACTATGGCCAATTTGATTACAATAATAAGGCAAGGATGGCCAAACTCAAAAACCAAAGTGAATGTTGACTTAAAACCTTACTGGAATGTAAGAAAAGAACTGTCAATAATTGATGGGATTGTTTTTAAAGGGGAGAGAATTGTGGTTCCCCCGGAGCTCAGGAAAGAAATAATAAGAAAACTGCATATAGGGCATTTTGTAATAGCCTTGTGTAAAAGACGTGCTAGGGATCTCTTATATTGGCCTGGAATGAATTCACAGATTGAAGACATGGTCAATAATTGTGCAACATGTCAAGAAAATCAAAGAGCAAACCAAAAGGAGCCAATGGTAACAAGAGTACAGCCAGAGAGAGCTTGGCAAAGAATTGCATCAGACCTATTTACATGGAACCATAACAACTATCTTATAATGGTAGACTACTACAGTCGTTACTTTGAAATAGTTCAACTAAGAGACACTAAGTCTAGTGCAGTGATAAATGTCATTAAATCTATCTTGGCAAGACATGGCATATGTAATGAGTTAATATCAGATAATGGTCCTCAGTACTCCTCAATGGAATTCGCAAACTTTGTAAAATAATGGGGTTTCAAACACACATTGTCCAGCCCACATTACCCACAGTCAAATGGCTTAGCTGAAAAATATGTACAAATTGCAAAGAACATTTTGGAAAAAGCAGCCCAAACTAATCAAGATCCATACCTGTGTATTCTAAACTACCGTAACACCCCAATAGATGGAATTGCATCACCTTCACAATTACTAATGAGTAGACGTTTGAAATCAGTTTTGCCTTCAACACCTACACAACTTGCCTCCAAGTACAGAATCCTGAAATGGTTAAACAGCGAGTGGAATCATTAAAAAACAGGCAGAAACAGTACTATGATCGTGGGTCTAAATTTCTAAAACCTTGTGAGCTTGTCGAAAGGGTAAGGATGCAAAATTTAGAAGGAACGTGGAAACCTGCAGTGGTAACCAAAGTAACAAGTGCACCACGCTCATACATTGTCCGCACCGAGAATGGCAAAGATTACCGGCACAACAGAGTACATCTGCGTCATAACAGAGGTACAAATACAGGAGTTACAAATATTCCAGATGCAGTGCTTCATGTACCACCAAGGATGTCACATAGTGATATAAATGAGACTCTAAGCTCAACTGATGCTTCACATGTGGACATACAGGAGGGACATTTACTGAGTACAACACCAACCGCACAACTCTCTGATCACAGCTCCAATGTGATTCTTCCTAGCACAACAGAAACAGCACAAGTTGAGCCACCCAGTAGATTCTCAAGATATGGACGGAGAATCAAGCCAAAGTATTGGGAAGATTATGACACTACATAACTGTGTGCTTTGTTTGTTTGTTTGTTTTTTGTGCTTGTTTTTTAAAAAAAAAATGTATATTCCTTTATATCTAATATATATTGTTTTATTTTTTTATTTATTTTTAAGAAGGGAGATGTAATTAATATATCATAATGGTTTGTTCCAGTTGTTGCTGTTTATATTTGTTGCAGTTCATATATTCTAACACTAGGGACAAGCATGAGGTATAACAGTGAAATGGGTGTGTTATCTTCAGTTACTAAAAAGCTCTTGAAGTTGAACAATGGTGCCTTCATGAGTTCTGTGCATTCTATAACAGGAGATCTTTACAATCCCTACCTATCCTGAAAGTTTCTATACCTAGGTATAGGCTATTGAGAAACTATGTTAACACAGCCAGCAGAAGAAATTAAACTCACAGTGGGAGGTTTTATAGATAAAGCTCTAAAACAGGGATGGGGAACCTTGGCCTTCCATGTGTTTCAGAACTACATTACCTATGATGCTTAGGCACTATGAAGTCTAGTTGAGCATCATGGGAAATGTAGTTCTGAAACATCTGGAGGGCCAAGGTTCCCCATGCCTGCTCTAAAATGTTCATTTTCAATTGTAGTATTGTACAAATACAAAGATAAGAAAGGGAAGCATTTGAGTGATAAGATAATGATGTCTGATCTGTCAGCAAGCCAAGCCTATTTTGATGGGCTGTGTTTCAATGAGCAAATCCAGCTGTTTCTTTTGCAAAAAGAAGCATAAATTAGCAATTTTTCATACATTTTATACGCTGCAGCTGGTAAAACAAGTCATGGGGAACACATTCAGGGAAAAACTATTTTACAGTGAATTGTCTCTTTATAGGAACGGTAAAGTCAAAATTAAACTTTTACGATTCAGATAGAGCATGCGGTTTTAATTTAGGGGACATGAAACCCAAAAATGTTCTTTCATGATTTAGGTAGAACATACAATTTTAAACAACTTTCCGGTTTACTACTATTATCAAATTTGCTTCATTCTCTTGGTATCATTTGTTGAAGGAGCAGCAATGCACTACTGATTTCTAATTGAACACATGGGTCAGCCAATGACAAACGGTATATATATGCAGCCACCCATTAGCACCTAGAACCTAGGTTCTTTGCTGTTCTTGAGCTTACCTAGTTAAACCTTTCAGCAAAGGATAACAAGAGAAGGAAGCAAATTAAATAATAGAAATTGGAAAGTTGTTTAAAATTGTTTGCTCTGTCTGAATTATGAACGCCTAATTATGACTTCACTGTCCTTTTAAACAACTAACGACCCTGTATTTGAAACAACTTTTTATTTGCAGTTTATTGCTTTACATATTTTTGCAGTTATATTTATAAATTAAAGCAGTATGCACTCAACGCTTAGACTTTTCTGCCCTTCTTGCTCCTCCATCTTCACAAGATCGAAAGTGGTCAGCTGTGATTAACATCAGTGAGCTGGGCATTGTGAATGCAGCCTGTTCTGTTAGCACTATAAAGAAATACCTAACAAATTATGGCCTAGATTTAGAGTTTGGCGGTAGCCGTCAAAACCAGCGTTAGAGGCTCCTAACGCTTGTTTTTTACGGACTCCGGTATTTAGAGTTTAGTTACCGACACTCAAAAATATCCCAACGCACCAATCTCTACCGACAGCTCAGACCCAGTAGTTAACATCTACCGACAAAATAAACATTTACGAATCACAAAACAAATATTACACAAAGTACACTTACACTCATACAAACACTACACTATCTTTATTTTTCAGATTTAATAATTTTTCATCAAAATACAAAGGATCAAAGTTGCGAGATCTCGGGTGTTAGGAAAAAAAAAACAACACAAATCCATTTTGCCATTGACTTACATTGACACACGGGAAAAGACCCTCATATACCTACATCTAACTAATAAGATTATCACAAACATACACTCATCGATGCATACAAACAATATACACCACATTACATACACAAAAAATTTATTTATTACAAAATGAACACGATTTAGTTACTTTTTTACACAAGCTCATGACGTCACTCACTTTACGAGGAAAACCAGTCTTTGAAAAAAAAATTACCAAAATTTGGAGCCTCCATTGACTTCTATGGGGAAGACGTGCTCGTGCACGCGACAGACAGATTTCCCTAACGCACGCAAATAGCGTAGACAAAAAAACTCCAAATACCAGCGCTAGAAATAGGAAAAAAATACATGCTTTTCTGCGTTAGACCCAGCTATGACAAATAGATCAAGAAATGCCTATTTCCCTATGGTGGACTTATGGATTTTACTTATTGAATATTCACAACAGCATTAAATTGTTTCATACTTTTACATTACATCAACTACAAATCAACATCACTAGTAACAAACATTTTTACAAATAAAATCACATTTAAACGGACATTAAAATAATTACAACATTTCAGGATTCACAAACACTACACAATGGGAAACACCTCTCATATACCTTTATTATTGCATTTCATTTATTCAACTCATATGCTTGCAGCAACAGCATATGTACATAGGCTTAACACATGATCAGTCATGGATGCACATACATTACTTTTAGCATTCACTCATACATGTGCATTCAAATGATGGGGGAAAAACACATTACATTCTCTCTAGGAATCACAAAACAGAACATATGGATTTTACTGTACTTTTAACATCATGATTCCATCACAATAAACCATTATGAATTACGTACAAGAAGAACATCATTACACCAGATTACAGATGTCACTTTATGGGAAGGAACAACAATGCCAGACCGCTATATAGAAGTCAGCATATGTGGGACACAATCACAATATATACGTACATGTACATAACACGCATCACCCATCACGCAACCACAAAGCACACATTTATATTTTATTCAGCACACAATAACAATGTAGTCAAATACAACAACACAATGAGGATTTCAGAACTACATAGGCAGGTTAATAATATGATGACGTCATTAGAAGATTCAACCATACACATTACAGATTCACGACTGTACCGCCCCTTTCAGAAATTTAACACTCAATACTACAATACAACATATACGTAAACAACAGTTTGGAACAGCATTATTAGGGCGATTTGAATGGGACAATTAAGAAATATTGTCAGATCGCAAATCACTTATATATATAATACTACAGATGACAGCAGGAAGTTATTCAGTATTAGTGCCATTTTAATGGGACGCATACAATATTGACAGCTCGGCAATCACTTATATATACAATACTACAGATGACATCCGGAAGTTATTCAGTATTATTGAGATTTGAATGGGACGCATACAATATTGACAGCTCGGCAATCACTTATATATACAATACTACAGATGACAGCCGGAAGTTATTCAGTATTAGTGCGATTTAAATGGGACGCATACAATATTGACATCTCGGCAATCACTTATATATACAATACTACAGATGGCAGACGGGAAGTTCTGAATTATTATTGCGATTTTAAAGGGACGCATACAATATTGACAGCTCGGCAATCACTTATATATACAATACTACAGATGGCAGACGGGAAGTTCTGAATTATTATTGCAATTTTAAAGGGACGCATACAATATTGACAGCTCGGCAATCACTTATATATACAATACTACAGATGGCAGACGGGAAGTTCTGAATTCTTATTGCGATTTTAAAGGGACGCATACAATATTGACAGCTCGGCAATCACTTATATATACAATACTACAGATGGCAGCTGTTACTTTATCGTTTCCAAACAATATTGCAGCAACATTGATCGATCATATTCTATGCACATTATACACAACTATGCACTTTCATTCATGTTAGCCTGGATGTGTGCTTGTTACTATAAGATCGCGTTTAATAAATATTGATTATGCATATGATCAAACATTACAAGCATGCACTGTATGTGTGATATTTGACACTTTCACATTGAGATTCATTGGGGGAAAACAACATTTCAGCAAACAACAAAAAACGCCCACTGTGAAAGCATTCGCGCCGCTCACATACAAACAAGTGAATACAATTAGCAATCATTACAAACTCACTACCATTGGACTAATTGTACTATAAATCCCACAAACAACATGGCCAATGCATCACTTGTGATCCACATCAGATCAAGTGCATACCTTGTTACGCTGTTTTGAAAGATGGATGACGATGACATGGTAGACGCTGCTGGTGCTGCTATTGGCGAACTAGCTGTTGATCGAATCAGGCAGCCTCGGTGGCTCAGACTGAGACGAAGGGGTCGTCTGGTTCGAGGTCCTCGTGTCTACAGGGTGAGACCCACCTTGGAAAACATGAGCGACTTTGAGGTTTATGATAAGTATCGTCTCAATCGCGAACAGCTCATTGGCCTTTACAATCTTCTTAAACCTCATTTGGAGCCACGTATAAGAATAAGGACTGCTGTTACCGCCATAAGTAAGATGCTAAGTTGTCTATACGTCCTGGCCTCCGGGAGTTTTCAATCCGGAGAAATGTACATGCATGGCCTGTCTCAAGGTACATTCTCTGTGGTGTTTGATAACTTTCTGGAGGCCATGGTACGTATCAGTAAGCAATACATAGGATTCCCACAGAATGATGGTGATTGGAGGCGCCTGAAGCGGGAATTCTTTGATATTGCTCAATTGCCCAATGTCTTGGGAGCCATAGATTGTACCCACATTGCGCTGCATGCTCCAATTGATGACTTGCCCTTCAGAAATTGCAAACATTTTCATAGCCTCAACGTGCAGTATGTTTGTGATGCACTGTTATGTTCCTGTCCCTTTAAATCAGGATGTTCAGGTATTGACATCCCTATTTAAGGCCCCTCCTCCTGTCTACCTATGCTTGGTAATTTGTAATCACTTAGCTATATGCTGAGCAACAACGAAGACACCTTGCTGATATTCCTATCCAAGGAATTTTCCTCCTAATAACTACATCTGCTGTGTGCCTTCCAACTTTGGATCGTCATATACCAGGTCTCCCTGTTTTGTCCGGAATCTCTAAAGTAATTCTTACCTGTTAATTCAGTTTCATCCGGCTTCCACATTGAAGCCGTGAATCGGCGTCTGACGTCACCGCAAGCCTCCGGATCCTTGCTCACTCTGGGTGCTAACAACAACTCCTGTGCTTAACGGCAACTCACCTTGAAGCTGCGGTAACCGTTACTATTCCTTACTCTCTGAAGTTGGTAACGTATTATACCTTAATTCACTTGCTACTTTGAAGGACTATCCTGCTTGTTTTAAAGTGTGACGCATATGCAAATACCGCTACCGTTTACTATCTGATTGCCTGTAAGATCTAACGATTCAGCTTGATGAACTGTGCTTACTTATTCTATGTGCATTATCAAATAATCATACTATTGTCTATGAAAAGACTGTCTGCTGTTTATATGAATACTAACAACGTTATAGACTAACTAAGGACTGCCTGTTGCCTAAATCATCACTAACTGTTATAGAGCTCTCCTGCTTACTATATTATAGAAACACTTCCTGGTTGCAACCTGTGTTTCTTGAGGCTGACATTTACCTACTCATTCTTAATCTTGTTTTATCTAATTCTTGCTATCTATCTGCTATCTCTGTAATTATCTGCATATTGCAACCTGGTATTGCAATCGGGATAATATACCTTTGTTTCTTATTTCTTTCACTCTGCATCCATGCAGCAGTGACCCTCAGATCTATGAGCAAAAACTAGGTTCTTGATTACATCTAATGAACCTAAGGTTTGGTGTGAGACTGAGTGGTCCTGTAGTTAAGGATATAAATAATTCTTACACATAACATATTACCAAGCCACATATACATCCTACAGCATGGATATCACTGAACTTACAAATCGTGTGGGTTCCCTTGCACAAAGTATGGACCATATGCTACAGGGCCTCAGAGAAATTAAAATGGAAAATGATCACATTAGGAAGTTCATTAATGAGCACTTATCTAACAAATCTGCTCCTATCGAATTAACACCTGAACCAACTGTATCCCCACCTGAAAAATTCTTCGGTGACAGGGCTCAGTTTAGAGAATTTAAAAACTCCTGCACTCTGTACTTTTCTTTAAAACCCCGAACCTATTCATCTGATCGGGTCAAAGTTCTAACGGTCATTTCATACCTCAGAGGAGAGGCTAAATCCTGGGCAAACGCCTTCTATGAGAACAATGACCCCATATTAGACTCCCTAGATGCCTTTTTCTCTGCCATGTCTCTATTATATGAAGACCATCATAAGCAGAATACTGCTGAGACTGCCCTTAGGAGCCTACGACAAGGTAAAAGAGCAGTAGAAGAATATATTACGGACTTTAAAAGATGGGCACCAGACACCCAATGGAATGAACCTGCTCTCAGAAATCAGTTCAGAACAGGTCTTTCTGAAACATTAAAAGATGAATTAGCCCGTGGTGCAGTTCCTGTGGATTTGGAGAATCTCATGAGCTTATGTATCACTATTGATAGAAGGATAAGAGAACGCAGATCTGAAAGGGCAGTATCGGATCCTATTGTCAAGAAAATCCCGGTATACCATCCTGTGGTTCCTGCGCCATCCAAATCAAGTGACAAACCTATGGAAGTTGCTGTTATGAGGGGTCCTCTAAAACCAGAGGAAAAAGCCAGAAGGAAGCTACATAACTTGTGTTTATATTGCGCAGCAAAGGACCATGGCGTTAGAGACTGTCCTGCTCTTATCAGACAGAAGAGGGGTAAGAATCTTCAGCACCAAAATTGCCTTAACAAATTGTCTGCTCTTACCACTCATTTACCAATTTCTGTTTTTTTGCAGTGGCGTCTTCAGAAGACAAAGACCCAGGCCGTTATTGACTCTGGGGCATCTGGGAATTTCATTGACCAAGCATTTGTTACAAAACATAAAATACCCACAATAAAAAAAAGATAGTGCACAAGCCATAAGATTGGTTGATGGATTTTTTATGAATACAGGGCCTATCACGCATCACACTATCCCCTTGCAAATTACCACACAGACAGGCCATACTGAGACATGTACATTTGACGTTTTGCCTTCTAGTTTATACCCGTTAATTTTTGGTATCAATTGGTTGATAAAGCATGATCCTGATATATCTTGGAAGCAAGGTGTTGTGAGTTTTAATTCTACTTACTGTAAGGAAGTCTGTTTCCCCAATGCTTCTGTGTGTTGTATGACTGATCATGTCTTACCTGAATGTTATCAAGAATATTCCGATGTGTTTGACAAAGTAGAAGCTCAGAACCTACCCCCCCATAGGTCTTATGACTGTCCGATAGACTTACTACCGGGCAGTTCTATTCCTTTTGGTCATATATACCCTATGTCACAACCTGAATTGGTTCACTTGAAACAGTATATAGAGGATAACCTTAAGAAGGGATTTATAAGACCTTCCACCTCTCCAGCGGGTGCTGCAATGTTTTTTGTTAAAAACAAGGACGGATCACTTCGCCCTATTATCGACTACAGACAACTTAACAAATGTACCAAGAAAAACAGGTACCCACTCCCACTCATCCCTGAACTTATAGAACGGTTGCAAGGAGCTAAAATTTACACCAAATTAGATCTTAGAGGAGCCTACAATTTGATAAGAATGAGGAAGGGGGATGAGTGGCTAACAGCTTTTCGCACACGTTATGGACTGTATGAATATACAGTAATGCCTTTTGGTCTGTGCAACGCTCCTGCAACGTTCCAGTGTTTTATAAATGACGTATTTCATGACTTACTTGATGTCTGTATGGTCATTTATTTAGATGACATTCTGATCTATTCTGACAATATAACAAACCATCACACCCATGTCAAGCTTGTTTTGTCCCGACTCCGTACGCACCATCTCTATGCTAAGTTAGAGAAATGCATTTTTAATTCCACTACTATTTCCTTTTTAGGATACCATGTTTCCCCTTCTGGTATCGCCATGGAAGCAAACAAAGTGGAAGCTATTACTAACTGGAGCACCCCCAGTACAAAAAAAGATGTCCAGAGATTCCTTGGGTTTGCAAACTTTTACAGAAAGTTTATCAAGGGCTTTTCTGAGATTGCTAGACCCTTGACTAAATTAACTCAGAAAACACCTGGTTTCTCTTGGAATATTCATGCTGAGAACGCCTTTAAAGTTTTAAAGGAGAGGTTTGTAACAGCACCGATACTCAAATTCCCAGATCCCAGTTTGCAGTACACGCTTGAGGTCGATGCTTCTGAATACGCTCTTGGAGCCGTACTCTCACAAAGAGTTTCACCCAAGGAAGCACTACATCCAATATCATATTACTCTAGGGTAATGAGCTCAGCCGAGCTAAATTATGCTATTGGTGAAAAAGAGCTTCTCGCAATAAAAACAGCACTAGAGTTTTGGAGACACCTCCTTGAGGGTACTAAACATACTATTCTTATACTTACGGATCATAGAAACCTTGAGTATTTAAAAACCAGCAAAACGTTAACTTCCAGACAAGTTAGATGGAGCCTCTTCTTTTCAAGATTTGACTTTACCATCACTTACCGCCCGGGTTCCAAAAATACAAAAGCAGATGCTCTTTCAAGGAAAGATCCTAAACCTCAACATTATATACCTCCAGATTCTATCATTCCACAAAATAAATTCATTGGATTAACTTCAATTACTGAAACCTCTATAAAAGAATATCAGGGAGCGGATCCAACACTCCCATTAGCAGATCTACAAAAACACCGTAGCAATCTGTATTACCATGGAAACCAGATATACATACCAGAACCTCTACGTAATAAATTGATGCAATGTGCACATGATTCTCTTTTATCAGGACATCCAGGACTTCATAAAACACTACGCATACTTCAAAGAGACTATTGGTGGCCCAACATGAAAAGTTCTGTTTTGTCTTATATCCGGTCCTGCTCTGTCTGTGCTACTTGTAAACATACTAGAACTCGCCCTTATGGTCTCCTTCTCTCTTTACCAGTTCCCGATAGACCCTGGAAGGACATAGCAATGGACTATATAGTGGAACTACCCCCATCCTCTAACCATAATACAATCCTAGTCATTGTTGATCTGTTTTCTAAAATGGCTCATTTTATTCCACATATCGGTTTGCCAACTGCCTCCGAAACTGCCTTGCTATTTCTAAATCATGTTGTAAAGTTACATGGACTACCCGACTCTATCACGTCTGATAGAGGATCTCAATTCACCTCTAAGTTCTGGACTCAGTTATGTTCTATCCTCAGGATTACTAGGAGATTAAGTACTGCTTATCATCCCCAGACTAATGGTCAATGCGAAAGGACTAACCAGTCCCTTGAACAGTATTTGAGATGCTATTGTACCAACCAACAGGATAACTGGTTCGCTCTGCTGCCTACTGCAGAATTCGCACATAATAACATGACCAACGCATCCACAAAGACTTCGCCATTCTATATCAATTATGGTTTTCACCCTTCATATCATCTTTTCCACAGAACTGATTCCTTGCTTCCTACTGTTGATCAGACTGTTAATACTATTGCTGAGGGCTTCTCTGTTCTCAAAACAACCTTACAAGAAGCTCAAGCTTCACAGAAACACCAATATGATTTGAGGCGCTCAAAACCCCCTTTATATAAACCTGGGGATAAGGTTTGGCTCAGTACTAGACACCTGAAACTTTGTATTCCAAGTAAAAAGCTTGGAAGTCTTTTCATAGGTCCTTATGACATAGTTAAGGTTGTCAATCCAAATGCTGTGACTCTTCAGCTGCCTCCTTCTCTCAGGATACATCCTACATTCCATGTGTCCCTCCTGAAACCTTTCTCTCCAACAAGGGAACCCCCTCATCCTTCGTTGATTAACCCTCCAATTGTGGATGATGTTGAGTATGAGGTGGATTCTATTTTGGACTCTCGCTTATATTGTAATCAGCTCCAGTACCTGGTACGATGGAAAGGTTTTGGGGCTGATGAGGACTCCTGGGAATCGTATTCTAATTTGTCGGCACCTCGTCTTCTTTCAATTTTTCATCGGAGACATCCGGACAGACCCAAGCCTTGATCCGCGGAGCGGCTCTTTTTGGGGGGGCGTCCTGTTATGTTCCTGTCCCTTTAAATCAGGATGTTCAGGTATTGACATCCCTATTTAAGGCCCCTCCTCCTGTCTACCTATGCTTGGTAATTTGTACTCACTTAGCTATATGCTGAGCAACAACGAAGACACCTTGCTGATATTCCTATCCAAGGAATTTTCCTCCTAATAACTACATCTGCTGTGTGCCTTCCAACTTTGGATCGTCATATACCAGGTCTCCCTGTTTTGTCCGGAATCTCTAAAGTAATTCTTACCTGTTAATTCAGTTTCATCCGGCTTCCACATTGAAGCCGTGAATCGGCGTCTGACGTCACCGCAAGCCTCCGGATCCTCGCTCACTCTGGGTGCTAACAAACAACTCCTGTGCTTAACGGCAACTCACCTTGAAGCTGCGGTAACCGTTACTATTCCTTACTCTCTGAAGTTGGTAACGTATTATACCTTAATTCCCTTGCTACTTTGAAGGACTATCCTGCTTGTTTTAAAGTGTGACGCATATGCAAATACCGCTACCGTTTACTATCTGATTGCCTGTAAGATCTAACGATTCAGCTTGATGAACTGTGCTTACTTATTCTATGTGCATTATCAAATAATCATACTATTGTCTATGAAAAGACTGTCTGCTGTTTATATGAATACTAACAACGTTATAGACTAACTAAAGACTGCCTGTTGCCTAAATCATCACTAATTGTTATAGAGCACTCCTGCTTACTATATTATAGAAACACTTCCTGGTTGCAACCTGTGTTTCTTGAGGCTGACATTTACCTACTCATTCTTAATCTTGTTTTATCTAATTCATGCTATCTATCTGCTATCTCTGTAATTATCTGCATATTGCAACCTGGTATTGCAATCGGGATAATATACCTTTGTTTCTTATTTCTTTCACTCTGCATCCATGCAGCAGTGACCCTCAGATCTATGAGCAAAAACTAGGTTCTTGATTACATCTAATGAACCTAAGGTTTGGTGTGAGACTGAGTGGTCCTGCAGTTAAGGATATAAATAATTCTTACACATAACACGCACAGATGAGGATTATGCATGTGTGTGCGAATTTTGGAGGAGCTTGTCATGATGCCCGCATCCTCGCTCAGTCGTCCCTGTGGAGACCGTTTGAGGAAAGACAAATGCCCCCTGGTTATCTCGTTGGTGAGTATTTGTGCACAACATGGTTAATCAGTTTGACAATTGCCACTGTAGTTTTAAAATGTTAGCGTAATGTTCAGCTATAGGATGCAATTTAGCCATTTATTTTTATTTCCGCAAATGTCTAGTTTTAGTTCAATGCAGATATGTAGCATGTCTTACCATAAATGCTCAGATAGAGAACGCAATGTAACTATTTAGTTGCCATTTTACACAAGGTCTGGTTGAGGAGAAATATGCATATGTAGCATGTCTTAGCTGAAATGGGAAGATATTAGCTAATGCAATTTAACCATGTCATTGTCTCTTTCCGCAAATGTCTAGTTTTAGTTCAATGCAGATATGTAGCATGTCTTACCATAAATGCTCAGATCGAAAAAGCTATTTAACCTTTTAGTTTGTATTTTACACAAGGTCTGGTTTAGGCCAAATACGCATATGTAGCATGTGTTAGCTGAAATGGGAAGATAGCAAACTCAATTTAACCATGTCATTGTTTCTTTCCGCAAATGTCTAGTTTTAGTTCAATGCAGATATGTAGCATGTCTTACCATAAATGCTCAGATCGAAAAAGCTATTTAACCTTTTAGTTTATATTTTACACAAGGTCTGGTTTAGGCCAAATGCGCATATGTAGCATGTCTTAGCTGAAATGGGAAGATAGCAAGCTCAATTTAACCATGTCATTGTCTCTTTCCGCAAATGTCTAGTTTTAGTTCAATGCAGATATGTAGCATGTCTTACCATAAATGCTCAGATAGAGAATGCAATGTAACCATTTAGTTGCCATTTTACACAAGGTCTGGTTTAGGAGAAATACGCATATGTAGCATGTCTTAGCTGAAATGGGAAGATATTAGCTAATGCAATTTAACCATGTCATTGTCTCTTTCCGCAAATGTCTAGTTTTAGTTCAATGCAGATATGTAGCATGTCTTACCATAAATGCTCAGATCGAAAAAGCTATTTAATTAACCTTTTAGTTTGTATTTTACACAAGGTCTGGTTTAGGCCAAATACGCATATGTAGCATGTGTTAGCTGAAATGGGAAGATAGCAAACTCAATTTAACCATGTCATTGTCTCTTTCCGCAAATGTCTAGTTTAGTTCAATGCAGATATGTAGCATGTCTTACCATAAATGCTCAGATCGAAAAAGCTATTTAACCTTTTAGTTTATATTTTACACAAGGTCTGGTTTAGGCCAAATGCGCATATGTAGCATGTCTTAGCTGAAATGGGAAGATAGCAAACTCAATTTAACCATGTCATTGTCTCTTTCCGCAAATGTCTAGTTTTAGTTCAATGCAGATATGTAGCATGTCTTACCATAAATGCTCAGATAGAGAATGCAATGTAACCATTTAGTTGCCATTTTACACAAGGTCTGGTTTAGGAGAAATACGCATATGTAGCATGTCTTAGCTGAAATGGGAAGATATTAGCTAATGCAATTTAACCATGTCATTGTCTCTTTCCGCAAATGTCTAGTTTTAGTTCAATGCAGATATGTAGCATGTCTTACCATAAATGCTCAGATAGAGAATGCAATGTAACCATTTAGTTGCCATTTTACACAAGGTCTGGTTTAGGTGAAATACGCATATGTAGCATGTCTTAGCTGAAATGGGAAGATATTAGCTAATGCAATTTAACCATGTCATTGTCTCTTTCCGCTAATGTCTAGTTTTAGTTCAATGCAGATATGTAGCATGTCTTACCATAAATGCTCAGATAGAGAATGCAATGTAACCATTTAGTTGCCATTTTACACAAGGTCTGGTTTAGGAGAAATACGCATATGTAGCATGTCTTAGCTGAAATGGGAAGATATTAGCTAATGTAATTTAACCATGTCATTGTCTCTTTCCGCTAATGTCTAGTTTTATTTCAATGCAGATATGTAGCATGTCTTACCATAAATGCTCAGATAGAGAATGCAATGTAACCATTTAGTTGCCATTTTACACAAGGTCTGGTTTAGGAGAAATACGCATATGTAGCATGTCTTAGCTGAAATGGGAAGATATTAGCTAATGCAATTTAACCATGTCATTGTCTCTTTCCGCTAATGTCTAGTTTTAGTTCAATGCAGATATGTAGCATGTCTTAGCTGAAATGGGAAGATAGAGAATAATATTGAACTAGATTATTCTTTTAAAAAATAAACATTTGTTAGTGGATTATCGTTTACCAAAACTTTTATTGGACTCCAAATACTATTTTGAGGATTCAGTTTGAATTATGTTCTGTTCATAATTTATAGGTGATTCTGGGTACATGAGCCGGCCTTGGCTTATTACCCCCTTGCGTAGCCCGACTGATGTGTCTGAGGAGCGCTACAATAGGGCTCATAAGAGAACCAGGGCGGTGGTTGAACGAATGTTCGGGCTCCTGAAGATGAGGTTCAGGTGCCTTGACAGGTCGGGAGGAGCCCTCCAGTACAACCCAAAGAAGGTGGCTAAGATCGTTATAGCCTGTAGTGTCCTGCATAATATTGCACAGCGGGCTGGGATGCTGCAGGGCGTCCAGGTGCACCGAAACCTCCTCAGAGATGAGGAGGATTATCCTGTTCTAGAGGGGCCATTCTGGGACGAAGGGCTCAATGTCAGAGCAGACATCATCAACTGCCACTTTAGACGGTAAATCATAGAAGTTAGACTGGAGTATTGTCAATAGATGTGAACTCTAGGGAAATGACAAGTAGAGAATTGTGCAAACATGTTATGATTGTTCATCAAATGCTAAAAATGTGTTTCATTTATTAATATAGGTGATGCTCTGGTCATTGGGTCCTGTAGCGAGTCTTTGCCACCTGGTTTTTAAAGAGGACATCAGCTGGTAAGTATAAATGTATGGACTGTTGCTGGCATGAATTGTACACAAATACATCATATGGCATACATTTTCTAAACTAGTATTTAGTTTACACATTACTTAAAATGTTAATACTCAGAAAGGGATCCTCTAGCATGACTATGGTTCAATGTCACACATTAGAGGTTCGTTCTGCTCAATATGACTCATCTTCACACTTGATAGAACATAACACAAGATGCTACACATGCTTAGTAACCTAGTGACAGAAATTGATTCAGAAATGGGGGGTGGGAGAGGGGTACAGAACTGATTCACACACTTGTAGTAGTAATTTTAAAAAACAATTTTATGCCATTAGGGAGATGACTTCATGTAAAGACTGAAAGGGAAGAATTCGAAGAATGACAGTAAAGAATTCCCAGACTGACAGTGGAAAAAGACAAGATTGAAATTGAAGAATACCAATGGGATCATGTCTGGCATTATCTTTCAAATCTGCTGACCTTGAAAACCATACAAAGACATGTTAACATGGTAAGTGCCAACTATTTGATAGAATAAGGCTGTGGAGGCATCCTATTGGAGACACTTAGATTATTTTCTAATTTTTAGATGGTATTTCACAGTCCTCTATTTTTGAAATGATGAATAAGACACCTATTGAAGATCAACTGTTTACCCCTGAATTGACTTTCAAAGACCATGCATTATCCAGGTTGGTTTACCAATGCATGCTAGTTAAGAATCACAGCGAGAATGTCGAATATTAGTAGCTTACATACATTAGTCATACTTTGTTCCTAATTAGATATTTAGGGATCACAATCAGACACTTAGATTATTTTCTAATTTTTAGATGGTATTTCACAGTCCTCTATTTTTGAAATGATGAATAAGACACCTATTGAAGATCAACTGTTTACCCCTGAATTGACTTTCAAAGACCATGCATTATCCAGGTTGGTTTACCAATGCATGCTAGTTAAGAATCACAGCAAGAATGTCGAATATTAGTAGCTTACATACATTAGTCATACTTTGTTCCTAATTAGATATTTAGGGATCACAATCAGACACTTTGATTATTTTCTAATTTTTAGATGGTATTTCACAGTCTTCTATTTTTGAAATGATGAATAAGACACCTATTGAAGATCAACTGTTTACCCCTGAATTGACTTTCAAAGACCATGCATTATCCAGGTTGGTTTACCAATGCATGCTAGTTAAGAATCACAGCAAGAATGTTGAATATTAGTAGCTTACATACATTAGTCATACTTAGTTCATAATTAGATATTTAGGGATCACAATCAGAAAAAGGAATACATATTATAGTTGATATAGAGGTATTTGAATGGACATGAAATATTAAATTTATGTTCAGCATACATATATATTTATTATTGAAATGTGATATACATTATTATGTATAATTAGAAATTCTGATATTTAAAGTTACTTTTTATTACACAATATAATGGTGTGTGTTTTTTTTGGTTTTTAATCAAAGAATTTAATTCAGATATGTAGCATGTCTTACCATAAATGCTCAGATAGAGAATGCAATGTAACCATTTAGTTGCCATTTTACACAAGGTCTGGTTTAGGAGAAATACGCATATGTAGCATGTCTTAGCTGAAATGGGAAGATATTAGCTAATGCAATTTAACCATGTCATTGTCTCTTTCCGCTAATGTCTAGTTTTAGTTCAATGCAGATATGTAGCATGTCTTACCATAAATGATCAGATAGAGAATGCAATGTAACCATTTAGTTGCCATTTTACACAAGGTCTGGTTTAGGAGAAATACGCATATGTAGCATGTCTTAGCTGAAATGGGAAGATATTAGCTAATGCAATTTAACCATGTCATTGTCTCTTTCCGCTAATGTCTAGTTTTAGTTCAATGCAGATATGTAGCATGTCTTACCTTAAATGCTCAGAGAATGCAATGTAACCATTTAGTTGCCATTTTACACAAGGTCTGGTTTAGGAGAAATACGCATATGTAGCATGTCTTAGCTGAAATGGGAAGATAGAGAATAATATTGAACTAGATTATTCTTTTAAAAAATAAACATTTCTTAGTGGATTATCATTTACCAAAACTTTTATTGGACTCCAAATACTATTTTGAGGATTCATTATGAATTATGTTCTGTTCATAATTTATAGGTGATTCTGGGTACATGAGCCGGCCTTGGCTTATTACCCCCTTGCGTAGCCCGACTGATGTGTCTGAGGAGCGCTACAATAGGGCTCATAAGAGAACCAGGGCGGTGGTTGAACGAATGTTCGGGCTCCTGAAGATGAGGTTCAGGTGCCTTGACAGGTCGGGAGGAGCCCTCCAGTACAACCCAAAGAAGGTGGCTAAGATTGTTATAGCCTGTAGTGTCCTGCATAATATTGCACAGCGGGCTGGGATGCTGCAGGGCGTCCAGGCGCACCGAAACCTCCTCAGAGATGAGGAGGATGATCCTGTTCTAGAGGGGCCATTCCGGGACGAGGGGCTCAATGTCAGAGCAGACATCATCAACCGCCACTTTAGACGGTAAATCATAGAAGTTAGACTGGAGTATTGTCAATAGATGTGAACTCTAGGGAAATGACAAGTAGAGAATTGTGCAAACATGTTATGATTGTTCATCAAATGCTAAAAATGTGTTTCATTTATTAATATAGGTGATGCTCTGGTCATTGGGTCCTGTAGCGAGTCTTTGCCATCTGGTTTTTAAAGAGGACATCAGCTGGTAAGTATAAATGTATGGACTGTTGCTGGCATGAATTGTACACAAATACATCATATGGCATACATTTTCTAAACTAGTATTTAGTTTACACATTACTTAAAATGTTAATACTCAGAAAGGGATCCTCTAGCATAGCTATCCTCTAGCATGACTATGGTTCAATGTCACACATTAGAGGTTTGTTCTGCTCAATATGACTCATCTTCACACTTGATAGAACATAACACAAGATGCTACACACGCTTAGTAACCTAGTGACAGAAATTGATTCAGAAATGGGGGGTGGGAGAGGGGTACAGAACTGATTCACACACTTGTAGTAGTAATTTTAAAAAACAATTTTATGCCATTAGGGAAATGACTTCATGTAAAGACTGAAAGGGAAGAATTCGAAGAATGACAGTGAAGAATTCCCAGACTGACAGTGGAAAAAGACAAGATTGAAATTGAAGAATACCAATGGGATCATGTCTGGCATTATCTTTCAAATCTGCTGACCTTGAAAACCATACAAAGACATGTTAACATGGTAAGTGCCAACTATTTGATAGAATAAGGCTGTGGAGGCATCCTATTGGAGACACTTAGATTATTTTCTAATTTTTAGATGGTATTTCACAGTCCTCTATTTTTGAAATGATGAATAAGACACCTATTGAAGATCAACTGTTTACCCCTGAATTGACTTTCAAAGACCATGCATTATCCAGGTTGGTTTACCAATGCATGCTAGTTAAGAATCACAGCGAGAATGTCGAATATTAGTAGCTTACATACATTAGTCATACTTTGTTCCTAATTAGATATTTAGGGATCACAATCAGACACTTAGATTATTTTCTAATTTTTAGATGGTATTTCACAGTCCTCTATTTTTGAAATGATGAATAAGACACCTATTGAAGATCAACTGTTTACCCCTGAATTGACTTTCAAAGACCATGCATTATCCAGGTTGGTTTACCAATGCATGCTAGTTAAGAATCACAGCAAGAATGTCGAATATTAGTAGCTTACATACATTAGTCATACTTTGTTCCTAATTAGATATTTAGGGATCACAATCAGACACTTTGATTATTTTCTAATTTTTAGATGGTATTTCACAGTCCTCTATTTTTGAAATGATGAATAAGACACCTATTGAAGATCAACTGTTTACCCCTGAATTGACTTTCAAAGACCATGCATTATCCAGGTTGGTTTACCAATGCATGCTAGTTAAGAATCACAGCAAGAATGTTGAATATTAGTAGCTTACATACATTAGTCATACTTAGTTCATAATTAGATATTTAGGGATCACAATCAGAAAAAGGAATACATATTATAGTTGATATAGAGGTATTTGAATGGACATGAAATATTAAATTTATGTTCAGCATACATATATATTTATTATTGAAATGTGATATACATTATTATGTATAATTAGAAATTCTGATATTTAAAGTTACTTTTTATTACACAATATAATGGTGTATGGTTTTTTGGGTTTTTAATCAAAGAATTTAATTAATTAATTTCTTGATAAAATTATGCACAAAGTTAGAGCATAGACACAAGATGATTGTGTGTATTAACTTTGTAAAAAAAAATTTTTTTATTTCAGATTGTCATCTGATGACTTCCAGGAATATTTTTTTGTTTTTCTTTCAGAAACTTTTAATTTTTAAATGTTAATAATAAACATTTTAGTATTAAATACACTCTTTTGAACAGATTATAATAAATATCCAGATAATCTGTCAATAAAAAACAATTTGACTCCCATGACTGGTAGTTGGCTATTTGACAAGCACATGCATACGATCAAATAATGCATTAATTTTAGAAAATCCAATGATTCAGAGAATATTACATTAAACTATATTTTTTAAAATTAATTGCGGAGTGATATCCATCGATGCTTTTCTTTTGAAATTCTTAGATGTTAAAATAATTTCGGATATGTAGTCAAAATTTGACATAAATTAGTTTTTTTCACTTTTAAGAAGGGGAAGTGGTTCAATTACATTAAAGTGACAGTGTTGTTGAATGTAAAATTAATTTTATAAGATCTTGTATCTTCCTTAGGTATCTCAAAACATTATTTTCTACATTCTTTGAATTTTTACATTTATAAATGTTAGGTCATTTAACTTGATATTTTTCACAAGCTAGTTATTGGATGCCAGGTTAATCGATTTAATTTTCTAGTGGAGTCATTTAACTATAGTTATTAATATTATGTATTTTTTTACAATCTTACCTCTTGGGTTAGACATCACATATCTATATATAATTTTCATTCCCCTTTAGTTTCTTTTGACAATGTAAAATCAACATTCAAAATGTTTTGGTCCTTAAAGGGACATTCACAAAGTATATTGTGTATTGATTTTTCAATAATTCATAAAAGAATTTAAACATATTTATAAAGTACTATAGAATTACATTCAGTCTTTAAATATACTTTTAAAAAGATACATCAATGCACATATCTTAGTCAATTACATAAGGCATCTATGTGCAACCAACAATCAGCATCAAAATAGCCGATGTAGATATGTATTTAATCCAAGAATATATAATTACAATCTAATGATTGAATACAAAAACATATTAAGTTGTTCAAATATTATAATCTTATCCAAAATGCATACATAACATATAGCTTAATGTCCCTCTAAGCTGAAGACTCCGAAATACCTCCTTTACAATATATCTTTCACTCAGTGTGTAAAACAAGCCAGAAGTTAATCTAAATTAGCTTTACTCATATGTTATACTAATTTAGCAAAAGGAAGGTGCTTAGGTTTCTGATTTTTCAAGCATTATTGTGAAATGTTTCTTTAAAGGGACATGAACTCAAAATATACTTAAAGGGAGACAGTTAAAAAATTAATGATTTATACATTCTGAATGAGTATGTAATTGTCTCATATTATGAATGCTCCTTGTGATGTTGCTATCATTACTTTAAAAATAAGGCAGTAAATAGATAATTTATTTGCTTCAGTACTCTGGACAGAACTTGTTTTTTTTGGTTGGATTAATTTATCCAACAATCATCAAGGACAACCCAGGTTTTTGGAAACAATTGTCCGTAATCTAAAATATCATTATTGATTTGCTAAGAAAGATAAAAATATAATTCTTAACATTTGAGAATCGGATTAAATTATAAAGTTGCTTAACATTTCATGCTCAATCTGAATCACGAACGCTAAATTTGTTTGGACAGTGTCCCTTTAAGAGATTTAAAGAGTGTATTTACTTCTCTTCTTATCTTGACATACTTTGCTTGAAAAGCATATCGAGATAGGCTCAGTAGATGAAGATTGGTGGATGCACAGAGATGCCTTATGTGATTGGCTCAACCATGTGCATTTAAATTTCTTCTGTTGAGGATATCTAAATAATAAGATAAATTTATTTACATTTTAAAGTCTAAACAATTTTCTATCTCTACAGATCATTTGATACAATTGTTTGTTTGTAATGTCTATTTAAAAATAAAGACGCCATTGCACAATAACATATATGAGCACTTCAGACAAATACAAGCTCGAGGTTTATTTACTAATAACAAACAAACCTGTAGTTTAACATTTATAAACAGATTATCCAAGTTACTGACATTATAACCTGATTTTGAACATTCAGAAATATTGCGTGGGAAACGCATCTTGAAACACCAGATTAGCATCTTTAAACATTAGAGTCTAATGTCACGCAATAGCACACAATCAATGTGCATTATAAATACATTTAATAGAGCAATATCAATACTTCACAATAAGTCAAGAAATGGATTTTATGAACAATAAAGACATACAATATTAAATGTGTATTTGTATTAAAGAAACAGACCGTTATTAAACCGATAAATGTCTACAACATTTAATAATGTGACAGTATTAGATTTTAAAGAGGATTTAATCATTAATATTTAACGGATCACGGATATTAAATCTGCGTCACACATATCCGCATGACAGGCCCATGAGTTACAAACAAGTCTACATGAAAAATGAAGTTACAGCACCACCAGGAGGTATGTGTATGGAAGTTGCTAAGATATGAAACATTAAGGAACGGCCAATCAGAGTTCATCACACAAACACAACTTGAGTCAGGATGGTCTCACAGACATTCTAACAATATTTCAAACTTTTATCCAATCAGATATACAGATAACTTGTCCCATGGTGCATCTCATGTTTACTTTACCATATAAAAGTCCATTACACGTTGCCATCTTTGTCAGTTCTCTAATGCCTGCAGGCAGTTTATATTATTATTATTATAATTATTATTATACAACCCAGCAGGCATGAAACCTCCCAGGTTCACCAAGCAGGAGAGCGCTGCACTGGTCCACGCCGTCAAGGACTTTTATCCCCAGCTGTTTGGGAACAAGAGGAGTTCGACAGATGCGCCTGTTAAGAAGGCCCTCTGGGAGTCTATCACCAATGCAGTTAGATTGGTGTGTGGCGTCCAGAGGACCCAGGATCAGATCATGAGGAGATTCGGAGATATGAGGTTGCGCTTAACAAAAAAAGTCAACCTCATAAGGGACTGGGTACAAGCCCGTAAAAGAGGGGGCCAAAGAAAGGCCCCGCGGAAACTCTACCTACTCCCTTATGAGGTGACTTTATGCGAGCTCCTCAATCTCCGGGTCCCCAAAAGATTTAGATCCTCGCCATCCTCGGCCTCCTCTTCTTCCCTCCCAGCTGCGGGATCTGAAATTCCTGATGCGGGGGCCAGGGCAGCTGCTTCTCCGTCCGGTGGCCTGGGAGGAGAAGAAAGAGAATCTGAACCAGGTAACTATCCAACTTCATATAATATCTTAATATTTGATTTATTTGTAAAAAATGTGTATATAGTCAGATACTAAACCTATACAGATCTCACAACATACACTACATATGATGTTTAGATATCTGATTTTAGATTAGTGACACATGAAATAGGAATGATGTTTCTTGCGCTCTACAGAATATGCGTCCCAGAGCCAAAATGGAATTGCGCATACACGTTAACATGGGTTAGCTGTAAGTGGCATTGCTTTATACATGTTGGTCAAATGACGGATGCGTAATTCCGCTTGGAATCATTGCGCAATGATCGCGAAAATGGAATTGCGCATACACGTTAACATGGGTTTGCTGTAAGTGGCATTGCTTTATACATGTTGGTCAAATGATGGATGCGTAATTCCGCTTGGAATCATTGCGCAATGATCGCGAAAATGGAATTGCGCATACACGTTAACATGGGTTTGCTGTAAGTGGCATTGCTTTATACATGTTGGTCAAATGACGGATGCGTAATTCCGCTTGGAATCATTGCGCAATGATCGCGAAAATGGAATTGCGCATACACGTTAACATGGGTTTGCTGTAAGTGGCATTGCTTTATACATGTTGGTCAAATGAAGGATGCGTAATTCCGCTTGGAATCATTGCGCAATGATCGCGAAAATGGAATTGCGCATACACGTTAACATGGGTTTGCTGTAAGTGGCATTGCTTTATACATGTTGGTCAAATGACGGATGCGTAATTCCGCTTGGAATCATTGCGCAATGATCGTGAAAATGGAATTGCGCATACACGTTAACATGGGTTAGCTGTAAGTGGCATTGCTTTATACATGTTGGTCAAATGACGGATGCGTAATTCCGCTTGGAATCATTGCGCAATGATCGCGAAAATGGAATTGCGCATACACGTTAACATGGGTTTGCTGTAAGTGGCATTGCTTTATACATGTTGGTCAAATGATGGATGCGTAATTCCGCTTGGAATCATTGCGCAATGATCGCGAAAATGGAATTGCGCATACACATTAACATGGGTTAGCTGTAAGTGGCATTGCTTTATACATGTTGGTCAAAATGAAATGTGAATTATTATATATGTGAAGAATACAGTTTTTTTATTTTCAATATTAAACATAATAAAAAAAGAAGAATCCAAATAAATTATAACATATGCCCATCAATTGATGAGAATGAAATAACACAAAAAAATAATTTAAGCTACAGTAAACAACACAACTGATTGAAAATAAGAGTACAGGATATATTTATCATGAATAGAATTGAGGAAAAAATTAACTCATGGGACTACCAAAGGATTAATATTTTTGAATTGATTTGCTAATAATGTAAATATTTTAAACATGGCATGATTTGTATTAATGATATCCAATCCTCATTTAATATATTACAGATCTGGATGTTGGTGCTGGATCCTCAAGGCAGGGCTTGTCACAGTATGGTATGTCTCATTTTAATTGACATTTGTCTTAGAAACATGGACAGAACATTACATACTAAATCCACATTGTTCAATATTTATATGTATCTTCAAAATGGATTTTAAAACTTTTTGCAAATAAGAATAAATAAAACAAAAAAATAGGATTACATTGTAAGACTACTCTGATTTGGTTTGGAATTTAAGATATCCCATCTATTCTGGATGTCTTAATTTTAATGTAAGATTCTTTGAATGTCCAATTTATATTCTTCCCTTGTGTATTGCTTAATCTTATTTGTATACATTTTCTAAAAATACACACAATTTTGCATATGTTTTGATTTTAAAAATATAGATTCCATTTTTGAAATTGATCACGTCATTTAAGGGACATGACAACTAAATTTTACATTGAATTTTTTTAAAACGTGATTTTATTGTTTTGTTTAAACATTTTATGAGCTACATTGGTTCAGTCTATTGTTTTAGTTTTTAGAACAATTAATGGATTTTGGTTTATGTTAAACAATGCATTACTGGTATTATCCGGCAGTTTTTCTATTTATAAATTGGCATATTTACAAAAGTTAAAATCATGTGTTCAGATAACAGTAGTACATAGTTTAAAAATGTATACAATTACACATTTAGAGCTTCATGTCCCTTTAATAGATGAAAATTAAATAATTCTTAGGATATCCTTAAATAACATATTAGATTGGAATTGCATGCTCAATCCCATTCATTACATCAACATATGGAGTAGAGAATTCATTAACACCAACATTGTCAAATCAATATAATTTTATATTAAAGGGATACTGAGCTAAAATTATTAATGTTGTCATTCAGATAGAGCATGCAATATTAATCAACATTTAAATATAATACTATAATCATATGTGAAATATTCTATTTCTAAATGTATTTTAAAATCAAGAATGTACGTTTATCTTCAGCTCAATTTTGGTTGACCAACCTGGGTTTTGATTGATGATTGGTGGATACCTTCAACAAACAATATTTATTGAATCCAATATTGCTTATCTGCCTTTAAGATTAAAATGTAGCAACATTCAAATTATAATAGGAGTAAATGTTAAATCATTTTGAACAGTTTGAACAGTGAAATAAATGATTGAAATAAATCATGTCAGTGTCCCTTTAATAAACAATAGATTCATTCATCTTTACATTCTTTGGATTAGACAATCTTGATATATAATTCACATATTCACTGTTGGAGTTACTTTATAGATATCAGCATACTCTAACAGCACCATGATTACATATTTGTACTAATCCATTTGGTTTTGTATTGTGATCAATATGTGTTGTGTCAGTTACTACTTCCGGCGGAAGCGGTCAGGAGAGCAGGCAGCATGGTGCATGGCGGCTAATGGAAGAAGCGACTACGCAACTAAGCTTCTGAAGGTGTCTCTCTAGGCGGTTCTACAAGCACGCCGAAACCTAACCTTAAGGAGCGGAACCCGGAGACAAGCCAGGCGGCCGAAGAAGGGTGGTACAAGGAGTACAAGCTAACACTGTTAGCAAATATCATCACGCCTGGGTAAGATCAACCCCTAACGCAGTAAAAGAGGGGACTTCGGAGATCCACTTGGTTAATGCGAGTCACCTGACCACACTCAGACGACCCAGAGGGATTCCTGTCATCTGGGGTCAGAGGAAAACCGCCGTCAAGGGAAAAGAGTCACTCGGAACAGCAGTGCAGGTACATTGCTGCAGGGCTACAAGGAGGAACAGACTTGGACGCAGAAACACAAGAACGACCACAAAGAAGACAAGATAAGTACCACGCTTTACCTTTTTTGATTGTGTATAATAAAAGGGCGATAGGTACCGACGTGGGATGACCAATTACTTAAAGTTTAATCTGCTAAACAAACCGGGAGACCTGGGTGTATAATCCTTAGGCTTGGGAAAGAACAGGGATTTCCTGCTATATGTAGGGCCCAGGATTTATGGTGTAACGAAAAGGGATTAAAGATATCATATACCCTCAGTGAAAAATGTGGGCGCTTTTTTAAGCCAGACTTTCTGAACTGCTACTTAGCATCTTTCAGCTACTAGACCAGAGAGACACAAGTGGGTAAAATATATACATCAAATAACGGAATATCTGGAATAACTTACTAATCAGCTCTGGCTGCTGGAGAAAAGTTGTATTAGAGTGGACTAGAGACTGCTCCAGTAACATGAACAAAGTGATTTAATAAAGGAAGACTAAGACTCTTGAACAAAAGTGGCTGAGTTAGGAGTTCAACAAAAGCTACAACAGATCTAACATCAGCAGAGTGACTTTTATAAGATATGGTGTTTGCCACAGTAGGGGCAAATGAATAAGAGAACAGCTTTAGAGTTAAAGGAAAAATAGATGTACTAGTAAGAAGTGCCTAGAGAAAACAGCAATTGCTAAGAGGGAAATTCTCTTTCTTGTTTTTTTTTTTTTTATATATATGTAATACCTTTCTTTGTGTTATATGATCTGGTTTGCCTATAATAGTGTATACGTGGGTAAAGGGAATCTCACATGCAGGGCTTTTTATATTTTGAATGGCCTAAATGCTCTTTTTCCTTTTTTTGCTTTTGTAAAATCATACCCAGGGATTGAATAAGCAGTAAGAGATTGTTATAGTAATAAGATAGGGATCTGCTGAGAGGCGTGAAATTTTATTCCTTACACTTAAAGGGTCATAATGTCCTAAATTGCCAGGGTGAAATCTTTTTCTAATATATCTTTGCTAGTATATGGATATATGCACGGGCAATGTAGCCTCTACATCTTAAAGAAAAGTCAATTGAGTAGAAGGGGAGATTAATCTTCCCCCGAGTGGTTCTTTATTATTTGCTACTGAGTCAGCTACAGGTTCAGAGGACAGATAAGAGTATAGGAAGATTACTGGTATTAATATATAATTACAGCTAAACATAGAGGTTTCAACATTAATGAAAATACAAAGTTTGAAAAGCTGTAAATATTTTTACTGTTAGGATTGAATGCTTCCTTACTATATTTGGTTTTAAATGTATGTTTGTATATGGGTATATGAATAGGCTGTATAATACCTATAAGTAAGCATATGTAAAAGAAGGATAACAGAGCAGCCTATAAGGGGGCACTATTTGATGATAGAAAAGACCATATAGTTTAAAGGGAAACTAGCTGAGTAGAAGGGGAGATTAACCTTTAACTACTGGTGAACCAGGTTCTAGGTTCAGAGCACAGACAGGAAAATAGGACGAATAGTGGCATTAATACATAACTATATTAAAACACAGAGTGCCCTACATGAGTGGAAATTGTATTGTGATAAAGTAATACATATAAGTGGGTAAAGAGGTATTATTAAGCTGGAAGAAACTACATCAAAAAATAATCTAACAGAGTCAAAGAACACAGGGACACTAACGGAAAGTTTGAAATATAACACATTTTTAAGATTAATTCACTTTTTTTTTTTTTTTTTTTCTTCCCATCACACAATAGGGGAACACACTTATTGGAATAAATAGTAATTCACTTACTGGCACAAAACATATGCACATTCACACACATATATATATATATATATATATATGGATAAATATATTTCAAAAAATAAGTTTAAATCACCTACCATGTCAGCTAGAAATAAGAATCAAGACAAAAAAAGTAACAAATCCACTATAGAAGTTTTTGAAGGAGTGGATGAAAATATTACACAGAGCATGAATAATGAAGAATTAGTTAGACAATTAAATGCACTTTTTTTCCCCAAAATTTGACTTAATACAAAGCAGCATAAGTGAACTTTCCAATGAAGTTAAATACTTCGCAACTAGAATCACCCACGTGGAACAAAGGGTATCAGATATCGAAGATAGGGAAATACAAAGGGATCAAATGACTCAAAATATGTCTACCCAGCTAGAAGCAATAAAGGCGAAATTGGAAGATTTGGAAAACCGTACTAGACGGAATAATGTAAGGTTAATAGGTCTGACTGAAGGAATTACAGAAAAAGAGCTGAAAGAGTTCGCGGAAGGTGAACTTCTACAATTACTTAAAATTGACAAAACAGGCCCTAAAATCGCGGTGGAAAGAATTCATAGAATAGGCCCCCCAAAGAAGACAGTAAAAGGAGAATATATTAACAGAGCAGTAATTATGAAGGTCTTAAATTTTCATGATAAAATTAGGATGTTTAGCGCTTATAGGAAACTAAATAATGAACTAACCTACGAAGGGAAAAAATTATTACTATTCAATGACTACTCAATTGAAACGTCTAATAAAAGACGAATTATGGCACCATACTGCACAAAACTTATACAAGCAGGCTGGAAAGCTAGACTATTATACCCGGCAAAAATAAATATACAAACTAAGGAAGGTAATAAATTATTTACAGAGGAAACAGAAGTGAAACGTTTTATGGAAAGCAACCATGAAGGAGACAAAATATAAAGAGAGGTTGGAAAGTAATCGGGAAGAAAGGAAGGAGGAGCTAAGTAGTTATCAGGCCCGTTCTCCTAATTTGTATAATAAGATGTTTTTATATTATATGATTAAATGTTTTCATTTTAACAAAGGGGGTAAGAAGGTAAGAATGATAGAGAAAATATATATGACTCGCCACACTGTGATGCAGCTAAGCAGAACAAAATGGCTTTTAAAATTATATCATGGAATATAGGGGGAATTACATCCCCCATTAAAAGGAAAGCCATATTAAAATGTGCAAGGAAATTAAATGCGGAGATAATCTTCCTCCAAGAAACTCACTTAAAAAGTGAAGAAGCAATTAAATTAAAAGGGGGGTGGATAAAGGAAGTGATTTTTACCCCATGCAGTAGAAGAAAAAAAGGAGTAGCAATCTTATTTAGTAAAACACTGGATTACAACATAAGTAATATAATATTAGATCAAGATGAGAGATTTATTATCTTATCAATAAAAATTAAAGATAAGGATTATATTCTATGCAACCTATATGGCCCTAATATAGAAGATCAAGGTTTCTGGAGGGATATTAGAGACCAACTAATTATACATGCAGATAAACCACTTATAATTGGAGGAGATTTTAACCTCACACCAAATTTACTTTTAGACAGACGGAAGGAAGTAGGGGACCCCAATACTAGGAACACAGGAATTAAAAGTAATACAGGGGCTAAAAGGAAAAGGGAAAGTATAATAATTAAAAAATTGAAAAAAGGGGACGGAGCCAGCTATCAACGGAGCAAGTCGCACTTTTTCAGAGCTCCTGATATTTCATCGATCTTAATGGTTTAAATGCCTATATTACCCAACTTTTAAAAACCTTCTCAGCTACTTTTATATAGAACTCTATCTGCCTACTATTTATGGGGAAACTATACTATACTGAATAGCCCTATAGCCCCAATCCTCTAATTCCCACTGGTAGGCAGAGCGTGTGGAAACATGGCCGCGCTCCTTCTAACCCAGATAAAGGAACTGCTCACTCTGCATAACGCAGCTCTCCTAAATGCTGTGGACACAGCTTTCAAGCCTTCCGCTGCTCACTTTATCTTGCCTGATGCCCAAATCGCTTGTATGGAGCACCGGTCACCAGACATAGGTGTCCCCTACCAGCCGCCATCTTTAAAATCAGCCTCGGAGCAGTTTCCTCCACACCGCCTCACGCAAGAGCAAGCTGAGCTGAGCAACAGTGCAGCTCTTGGAACCTCTACTGAGCGGTATGGCTTGGGTGCAAACAAGCTTGATACCGGATTTGGAAAACCACCATTGAATGAAGCACCACAATGCAATAGAGGGCAATTAAAAGTAGAAATCCCGCACATCAGCTTAGCCCTGCAACCGCTCCTCTGGAACTCATACGGGACACTTGGTTTTTGCAGCGGTGACAACCCAGAGCTGTGCACTTTGAGGGGAGACATGTCGCAGCAGTGTGGGGCCTCTCAGGACTCACCTTCAGTCCCGGTCTGGCGGCCATTACTAAGATTAGAAGCACTAGTGGCTACGCAGAATACAGTCTCCACATCCACGCAGGGTTTGCTGACAGATAGTAAGTTAGCGATCCTTGTAGTCCGCGAATTTGCTCTGTTGGCAAGACAAGCTGATATCAAGCTGGGTATCGGTTAGCCGATTCCCTGCATACACCCTGAGGACATTTTCTCTCTGGACATTTCCTTGGTTGGATCCCTACGGTAGTATGACCCTGGACATGGCTATTATATTTCTATTAGAGGCACAAAGTTATGCTTTACACGTTAGTTCTATATAACAGTTTTGTGTGCTGCACATGCTATTTTAAAATCATTGCTTATTCAACACTTTTGTTATAGTTTGGTGTGCTGTACATGTTATGCTAAAGTCACTGTTTATTTAACATTTTTTGACATGAGAGACCTAACAACCTGGACATGAGGCTTCTAGCCTACCATAAGGTGTCTGTTAATCACTCTATTTAACCCCTTATTGGTGTTTGGTCCTGCATGTATTTTACTATATCTGCTCCCTATCAGAAGCTTTCTGTACTTGGTTATTGCAGCTCTCAAGATGGACATCAGTTAATGGAGGCCTACATCCCTCTGTTTATCTCACAAGTTGGACTCTTGCATTACAGACTTGGGACTACTCATATTAGTGTGATATGGCTATACCTTTTGATCCCAACGTGACTAGGCATCCTTATCAAAGTTTCTCTCTAACTAGCTTAGTTATATTGTTTATATATTACCTAGATTGTTTGTGGGATGCTGGCAATGTTTCTATACTGTATTCAATCATGTACAGGTCCCTTCTTGTCTACTCTCACTACAAATTTTTAATGTTTCACTACATAATTTTCTACATTTACAGGCTACCATGCTGTGTGTTTGCTCATTTTGCCTAAGGGTGGATGGTGTGTGTGACTTCTTGCCGCCAGCGGCCGAGGCGGCGGGAGGTTGTTTTCATCAAATAACCTCACAAAATAGTCCTGAACATAGCCTTATAATATAATGCTGCCTGCAGCACATAAGCAATTTTCCAGCTCTGTTCTGTGTACTAATACTGCAGTCTTGTCCCTAACAATATTTCTACAGATAATATATGATCTGGACAAACTCAGATGATCTTGGGACTACTTATGTCAGAATATATCTGTAGGAGTGCTTTAACCACATGACTAAGTATAGCCTTTCCTATGCTCTGTTCCCAGCTCCCCTAGGCTGTCATACCCCCTAGTGCAGGCTGGTCCTGCAATCACATCTGGATGCACAAGGTCACACCTCTATATTTAATGTGAGTGCGTTATGGCTCCCCCTAATGGTTGCATTTTACATTTCTAGGCTTTAGTATCTGGAATATAGCTTTTATATATGCCCGGCTAGCCCTCCCCATGGACATAAAGCCTTATTTTCTCACAAACATTACTATACTCCTCACCAGGATGCAGTGCTCTATTATATCTTTTTCTTCACTCAGTCTCTTTGTCATAATTATTGTAGGTACGGCCATTAATGTGTATATCCTATTTAACATAAGTCCATTTACTGTATTTAACTTCCCACCTCCCCCCCCTCTTCATTATTACTCTCCTGAAATATACCTCCCTACATGGGAGATTTCACCACGCGGTTTATCTTGTACATACCGCACCTCAGAGATTTTACCGATTTTACATTTCATATCGCATTATATAGTTGGAAATGACATGTTTTGAAAAAATTGAAAAAATATTTAAATGTACAAGACATATGGAGAATTAGGAATCCAGATAAACTAGAATTTACTTGCCTTTCCAAATCAAAGCATTCATTATCAAGAATAGATCTTTTCCTTATATCAGAATGCTTGATTAACCGGGTTGAAGATGCTAGGATTGATCTTATTACCTTGTCAGATCATGCTCCCATTAGCATTAACATCAATCCACCACATTTAAATCAATCAGGGTCATTTTTTCCCCCAAAATACCTATTAAATAATCCTAAATTTGTTAACTTTTTAAAAGAAAAATGGAAAGAGTATGACAGATTTAACAATAATTATCGGAATAAAACTAATATATACTGGAATGCGGCTAAAGCCGTACTTAGGGGAGAAATCACTTCTTTTATAATTAATATGAAGAGGAAACTTAATTAAAGGAGACAGCAGATAACTAAAACTCTAACCAACGCATATACAAGATTCCTAGGCAGTAAAACTAAGGATAACTGGGGAAAATATATCTTAGCAAAACAGGATAGGGATAATATCCTAATCCAAAATGAAATTAGTGAAAATATGAAAAGATGTTCTAAATTTTATCGATTCGGAAACAAATCCGGCAGGTTCCTGGCACAAATAGTTAATAATCAGAAAAAATCTACATTTATTTCCAAATTAAAGATAGGGGGCAAAGATGTAACCAATTTAGAAGAGATTCAAAAAACATTTCAGGAGTATTTTACTAAACTATATGAGCCATTTCACATAGATGAGGTAAGGAAAAATCAATTTTGGGAAACAATAGAAGTCCCAAAAATTTACACAATTCAGTTAAACAAGCTTAATGAAAATATCTCGGAGGAGGAAGTAATGCAATCAATTAAAAGTTTAGCTAATAATAAGGCTGCTGGTCCTGATGGACTCCCCTCAGAATTCTATAAAATATTAATAAATGAAATTACACCCACAATAACACTTCTTCTTAATAAACTCTGGACAGGACAATTGATACCTTCCCAAGACTTCAATGAATCCATAATAATTATTATACCTAAACCAGGGAAAGATCCACAATTATTAGAATCATACAGACCAATTTCCCTATTAAATACCGATTATAAGTTAATTACAAGTATAATGGCTAAAAGATTACAACTGATATTGGGGGGATTAGTCCATCAGGACCAGACTGGCTTTATGAAAGGACGCTCATCTAATATTAATTTGAGAAAATTATATATAACAATAACAGATGTATGGTATAACAAGAAATATAACAAAAAAATAGAAGAAGTAGACTTATCAGTAGTAGCTTTAGACGCACATAAAGCCTTCGATTCTATAGTCTGGGACCACATATTTACAACATTAAGCAAATATGGATTTTCCAGGAGTTGTTATAACACATAGGAAATCCCAAGCGGCCCTAATTATAAATAAATGCAAAACAACATCCTTTCCTCTTTTGAGAGGAACTCGGCAAGGGTGCCCACTGTCCCCTTTAATCTTTAACCTGGCCCTAGAACCTTTATTAAATGCAATTAGAATAAAGATTCCAGGAATAAATATTAGGGAAACAGAGATTAAAATAGCAGCTTATGCAGATGATCTTTTGATATTTACCAGACAGTCTTCAAGGAATTTTAAAATACTATGTCAATTAATTAATTAGTTTGGATCATTTTCCGGTTATAAAATTAATAAACACAAATCAGAGGTATTATGACTGCATAGAAACAAGGAATCAGACACCCAGTGCTTCAAGGAAATAAAACATTCAATAGTATACTTGGGCCTAAAATTCTCAGCAGACCCAGAAGAAATATATATGCTAAATATAAAAGAAGCAACTCGCAAATTTATTGACACTCTTAAAAACTGGAAAACCCTTCCCCTGTCTTTATATGGTAAAATAAACCTTTTAAAAATGGTTGCATTACCTCGCTTGCTATATATTTTCCAAAATATTCCTTTTATTATTGAAAAAAACAGAAAGGAAGGAAATAAACACTGCTATTAAAGCATATTTGTGGGGGGAAAAGAAAGTTAGATTAAATCAAGGAAAATTAACACTCCCAAAAAAACTGGGAGGAATGGCCTTACCAGATATTGGAAATTATAACCTAGTGGCGGTAGGGAAAATAGCCATAGATTGGTTGTTAGATATAGGACATTTCACCATACTAAAGATAGAAAGTCAATTAGCTAAACCATTATATCTGAAAAACTTAGTACATATGGAAAGTAATAAATTGCCCATATACATTAAAAGAATAAATTTATTAAAAGATCCAATAATAGCATGGCATAAAATATGTAATAAACTAAATATAAAATTTGCAGTTTCACAATATTTGGCTATTAAGAGAAATCAAGAATTCCAAGTAGGATTTCTAACAAATGCTGGCTCAGAATGGGAAGAACACGGTCTAATTAATGTTGCACAGCTAATAGACAGGGAAGGGGCTATTCCTAAGGTTATAGAATTTAAGAAAGCTCAGGAACAATTTCAGTGTAAGAAAGAACACTATTTTGCATACATACAAATTAGAGATTATTGCTTGAAACTTATGAGAGCACATGGGAAAACATGGGAATATCAAATCTTAAAACCAGTAGTCAACGCATTTAAAAATAACAATTTCTCTATATCAGGGTTGTATAATATTATCAAACAAACTGAACATAAAGATCAGATAGAGAAAATTACACTAAGATGGAAAGACATGTATTTCCCAAATATGACAACAGAGATTATGTTAAAAAGCATAAGAACAGTAGAGAAGACTACACTAGCTATGACTCTACGTGAACAACACATTAAAATAATTTGGATGACATATATTACACCTGAAACAATGTCTAAATGGGGGAAGGATCGTGAGAGATATAAGTGTGAGAAATGTAAAAGGAGTAAGGCTAACTTAATACATTGCCTCTGGGCATGCCCTAAACTACAAAGGTTCTGGAAAATGGTGATTTTTTGGGCTAACAAAATTTGTAAGATACATCTGGTATTACAAGCAGACCATGTTATATTTTTAAGCTTTAAAAAGACGGAAGCTACACAGTGTAAAATCTTCCTCTCAATGTTTATTATTCTAAGTAGGAATTTGATTCTTAAAGGGTGGAAGAGCGAAAGGGCACCTACACTTAAAGAATTAAAAACTATTGTGCAGAAACAATTTCTGATCGAGCAGAATGACATTTGGTATAATCTAGAGATAAACGTGGGTAGGTTCTTTGAAAAATGGAAATTCTAGATTAAGACACAGGATAGAAATATACAAAGGGACCTTATTTCCAGATTTGAAAATACTATGTATATAATGGAGAGTAGGCTCAGGGGAGAGTGGCTATGAATTAGATAGGAGAAGTGATAGTCAGATATATAAGAGCCTATGCAAATTTTTTTCAATACATTTGTGTTTATTTTTTTTTTGGTGGGTTTGTTCAATTATAGATAAAGAAATTATAATTGGGAGAGAATAATAGCACAAATCTGTTTGTTCAGCAGACAAGAATTGTTTTGTTTTTTTTTCTTTTTCCTTCTTCCTTTTATGATGAAATACAAGTCTGTATATTTATGTTAAAATATCAATAAAAATTATAATTAAAAAAAAAATGTTTGTTCAACAAAGGTTTTATTTTACAGCCCCTCGCATGCATTGCGCCTGTCACTGCTGCGGCAGCATTCTGGTTTGAGTCTCTGGAAGAGGCCATGTCGCTCAGCTCCATGGATGAAATAATCAACAAGCTTAAGACACTTAAGCTAGCTAACGCATTTGTTTCTGATGACGTTGTGCATTTAAACCAAACTTACAGCTAAGAAACTCCGGATTCGCCATCCAAGCGCGCAGAGCGCTATTGCTTAAATCCTGGTCAGCTGACGTGACTTCTAAATCTAAATTGCTTAATATTCCTTTCAAAGGGCAGACCTTATTTCGGCGCCCGGCTTGAAAGAAATTATTGCTGACATACGGGAGGTAAGGGCCATGCTCGTACCTCAGGACAGGCCAAATCAAAGGCCAAACAGTCTAATTTTCGTGCCTTTACGTAACTTCAAGGCGAGGAGCAGCATCAACTTCCTCCGCTCCAAAACAGGAAGGAGCTGTTGCTCGTTACAGACAGGGCTGGAAAGTTAACCAGTCCTGGAACAGGGGCAAGGCAGGCCAAAGAAACCTGCTGCTGCCCCCAAAAACAGCATGAAGAGAGCGCACCCCTATCCGGAAAACGGATCTAGTGGGTGGCAGACTTTCTCTCTTCGCCCAGGCATTGGCAAGAGATGTCCAGGATCCCTGGGCGTTGGAGATCATATCTCAGGGATATCTCCTGGACTTCAAAACTTCTCCTCCACGAGGGGAGATTTCATCTTTCAAGGTTATCAGCAAACCAAATAAAGAAAGAGGCGTTTCTACGCTGTGTACAAGACCTCTTACTAATGGGGGTAATCCACCCAGTTCCGCGGACGGAACACGGGCAGGGATTCTATTCAACTCATGAGAGGGGAACCCCTAAGGGAACCGTGATCGGGGTGCGCTAAGAAAAAATGTTAATAAGTGATATTGGTTCTAAGAACAAACCATAGAGTTCATGTGGGATGATGGTGCTAAATCTTGTGAAGCAATCAAATATGCTGGCGGCAAAAGCTCCTCTGGTCTTCGGGAAGGAGATATCTGTAATTAGAAATAAAAAAGAGGGCGCCACATAGCGTGATATTGTTGACCTCAAAAACCCAAATGAGTAGTTATTATCAGTCGCTTACCAGAGATCAATGCACCGTATTGTAACCGGTGCTGGCAGGCAGGCTAACACTTTCAGTGGTTAGCACACTGGGTGGCCTCAGGCAGGCTGTACACAGATGGTACTCAGCGTTTACTTGATTGGTGTGCGTCTATGCAGCTAATGAGTCAGACA